>NW_007727005.1:120443-220815 GCF_000696425.1 Galeopterus variegatus
AAAAAAAAAAAAAAAAAAAAAAGCCATGCTATTGAGCCCTTTTTAAAGCTTTATTGAGGTATAGTTGATACACAAAAAATTTTACATATTCACATATGTATACATTTTGATGAGTTTGGACATATGCATACACCATCACCACAATCAAGGTGCTGAACATATCCATTACCTCCAAAAATTTTCTTGTATTTTTTTTGTGTAATTTGTTGTTGTTGTTATTTGTATATTTTTTCCTTTATCTACTCATCTGCCAATGGGCATTTGGGCTGTTTCCATATCCTGGCTATTGTGAATAATACTGCAATGAACATGGGAGTGCAGATATCTTCCACGGAGTCTTTTGAAATGCACTGTTCCCTTCTTCCTGGAACATCCTTCAGAGCCTAAAGCTTTAATTCTTGCCTTGGGCTCTGCTTTCTGGAGGTCGCAGGCTATGATACTTTTCTTTCTTTTTTTTTTAATTTAAATTTTTTTTTGTCAATATACAATGTGGTTGATTATTGTGGCCCATTACTGAAACCTTCCTCCTTCCCCTCTCTCCCCCTCCCTCCCAACAACCTCATATCTGTTTGCTTGTCTTATCAGCTTCAAGGAATTGTAATTGTTGTGTCTTCTTCCCTCCCCCCACCAGGTTGTTGGTGTATTTATTTATTTTTAGCTCCCACAAATAAGTGAGAACATGTGATATTTTTCATTCAGTGCCTGACTTGTTTCACTTAATAAAATTCTCTCCAGGTCCATCCATGTTGTTGCAAATGGCAGTATTTCATTCTTTTTTATAGCAGAGTAGTATTCCATTGTGTAGATATACTACATTTTCCATATCCACTCATCTGATGATGGACATTTGGGCTAGTTCCAGCTTTTAGCTATTGTAAAGAGTGCTGCAATGAACATTGGAGAACAGGTATACCTTCAACTTGATGATTTCCATTCCTCTGGGTATATTCCCAACAGTGGAATAGCTGGGTCATATGGTAAATCTATCTGCAATTGTTTGAGGAAACTCCATACCATTTCCATAGAGGCTGCACCATTTTGCAGTCCCACCAACAAGGTATGAGAGTTCCTTTTTCTCTGCAACCTCGCCAGCATTTATGATTCACAGTCTGTTGGATATTAGCCATCCTAACTGGGGTGAGATGGTATCTCAGTGTGGTTTTGATTTGCATTTCCCCTAATGCTGAGTGATGTTGAGCATTTGTTCATGTGTCTGTTGGCCATTTGTATATCTTCCTTTGAGAAATGCCTAGTTAGCTCTTTTGCCCATTTTTTAATTGGGTTACTTGTTTTTTTGTTGTAAAGTTTTAGTTCCTGTATATTCTGCATATTAATTCTTTGTCAGATGTATATTTTGCAAATATTTTCTCTCACTCTGTTGGTTGTCTTTTAACTCTGTTGTTTCTTTTGCTGTGCAGAAGCTTTTTAGTTTGATATAATCCCATTTATTTATTTTTCGTTTGGTTGCCTGTGCTTTGGGGGTCGTATTCATGAAGTCTGTACCCAGTCCTACTTCCTGAAGTGTTTCTCCTGTGTTTTCTTTAATAAGTTTTATTGTTTCAGGGTGTATATTTAATTCTTTAATCCATTTTGAGTTGATTTTAGTATATGGTGAGAGGTATGGGTCTAATTTCATTCTCCTGCATATGGATATCCAGTTTTCCCAGCACGATTTGCTGAAGAGGCAGTTTCTTCCTCAGTGTATAGGCTTGGTGCTTTTGTCCAAGATCAGATGGCTGTAGGTGTGTTGGTTGATTTCTGGATTCTCTATTTTATTCCATTGATCAATGTGTCTGTTTTTATACCAGTACCATGCTGTTCTGGTTATTATAGCTTTGTAGTATAGTTTAAAGTCAGGTAGTGTTATGCCTCCAGCTTTATTTTTTTTTCTCAGAATTGCTTTGGCTATGCATGACCTTTTGTTATTCCATAAAAATGTCTGGATAGTTTTTTCCATTTCTCAATAGATGCTGAAAAAGCATTTGATAAAATTCAACACTCATTCATGATAAAGACTCTTTACAAGTTAGGTATAGATGGAAACTATCTCAACATGATTAAAGCCATATATGATAAACCCACTGCCAATATCATCCTAAATGGGGAAAAGCTGAAAGCTTTTCCTGTAAGAACAGGAACTAGACAAGGATGCCCACTCTCACCACTCCTATTCAACATAGTGTTGGAAGTACTAGCCAGAGCAATCAGAGAAGAAAAGGTAATAAAGGGCATCCAGATTGGAAAAGATGAAGTCAAACTGTCCCTGTTTGCAGATGACATGATCCTACATATCAAACAGCATAAAGCCTCTACAAAAAACTCTTGTAGTTGATAAATGATTTCAGCAAAGTTGCAGGATACAAAATCAACACACAAAATCAGTAGCATTTCTATTCTCCAATAGTGAACATGAAGAAAGAGACATCAAGAAAGCTTGCCCATTTACAATAGCCACCAAAAAAATAAAATACTTAGGAATTGAGTTAACTAAGGATGTGAAAAATCTCTGTAATGAGAACTACAAACCACTGCTGAGAGAAATTAAAGAGGACCCAAGAAGATGGAAAGATATCCCATGCTCTTGGATTGGAAGAATCAACATAGTGAAAATGTCCATACTACCCAAAGTGATGTACAAATTCAATGCAATCCCCATCAAAATTCCTATGATACTTTTTAAACTGCTTTCCATTGGCCTTTGTCCTCTACTACTGTGAGACAACAGAATCTCTCCTAGTCCATCTCCTCTTAACCTACTCTTGGATTGTCCAATGCTCTCCATTTCTTCTGTAAGCCACACTCCAACTGCTCATAGCCAGTCGTCTTGCTGTAGTCTCATGTGCATTTATGTTTCCACCTTAGATGTATACTTATATATTTTCCAGTTTTGTGTATACAATTTTCATTTATTAGGATTATATAATAAAATGTTACATAAACTAATGAATCATGGATGTAAAGATAAAGAGGGGTCTTTCCAGGAAAACTTAGTTGAAAAATTTGAGTGAAAAGGAAAGCTGTTTAAAACAACCACAGTAAGATAATTGTAAAAGTTTGGGAGAAAATTATAATCATCTAGAAAAGTCCTGTAATCTAATGGCTTTCCTAATGTCTTTAAATTCTTGTTCTACTTTAAAGAAACTGAAACTAATGATCAGACTTGATATATTATTGATGTGGTTTATGCAATAAAGAATGCACAGAATATTAATCAGTGGACCAATAGTTATAGAATGGCTTGGGCCCTACATCAAAAGGTAGGTAGTACTGAAAGCTTTGCAGAATTGATGAATGGTTTTTATGTAGGAAAAAGCCTTGGTACTCAGGTATTGGGCCTTGGAGGGCAAAATTACCTACTGATCAATCTGCTGCTTAAAATTTTGCAGAGGAGTTAAAGTCACATATTAATCGGGAAAAATTGATTAGGAAATAACTCTCCAATAGAGCTAAAACAGTTCTACATTATAAGATGTTTTCTGGAAAAGCATGGTGCAAGAGGTAATGCAAGTGATACACAAATCCAAGCAAAGATTTGCAGCAGCTGCCTGCAGCAATGCAGATGGAATTCCAAATTTTGACTTTTTATTATTGGCAAAAGAAAAAGTCTCCAAGATTTAAGAGATATAAGTTGTTTGTTTTTACAAGATAAGTACTCTTCACAAAAATCAGCCTGGTCAGACTCTGAATTATTTTATAAATTGATTTTTTCCCCATGAATTTACACATTTTGTGAAGAAACACATCTGAAGAGCCTATGCTTTCTTTATCAATGTTTTCAAATTGTAGGTTTTGACTGTTGGTGGGTCATGGAATAAATTTACTGAGTTGGGAAAAAGGGTTTTCAAAGTGAAGTGAAATGGAATAAAACAGAACAGGAAATATCAGTGTGCATTGTATGTTTTAAAGGTATTTCACGAAAATTGTTTTATTACTCATATACATGTGTAATGTGTGTGGCATGTGTGTATATGTAATATACAACTTCTAGCTGTGGTTTAAAATTTCTCTTGCCTTGTATTTCTGGCAAAAAGCGTTGAAGGCCTTTGGTCTAAAATAATGCTTTTTCATGTTTTGGTTATGAATAATGTAAAGAAAGTGATTTAAATAAATGCCAGGTTTTTATAACAGAATGCAACTTTCTTGTTCCAAGTTATAGATCAAAGGGCTATAAGACTTTCTAAAAAGTCCTTTTAGAGTTTCATTTTAAGAAAAATAGAAGACAGGAATATATAGATTCCATACAAAAATTAAAAATCATTAACATTAAAGTTTTTTTTCTTTTTTTTTACATGTAGAATTTAGTGGGGATTGAAATTCCCAGTTTGACATTTGCTAAATCTTGGAGAAAAGAAAAATCTTGCCTGAGGTAGAAAACACTGGGAAAATTCAGAACTACAAGAGAATAATTAAAGACATGGTTTAGTAACTGATCCCAGACAAATTGGAGTTTCCAATGATTTACAGAAAGATAATATGTAACAATGAAGTAATAATTCCTATTTATTGCAGTATATCCTGAGGCTCAGGAAGAAATCATTCAGGCCATGATAGACACAGATAAATCAAAAAATGAAGAAGAGGGGAAAAGGAAGTATAATATTGAGTCTAGAGCCCAAATCTTCTCATTCAGAAGGCAAAGCTGCCCTGGTAAGAGTTTTGTTTTATTGAATCAGTAGCCAACTATGTTATGGCCATAGAAAAAATGTACGTGCTTCAAAAGTATGCTTCGAAAACTGTGTTTCTTTTTCTAAACAACGTTCAAATATTGTTTTTATTAGGTGAATGAATATTTATGTATTTTAAATGAAAGTGAAATAGTTAAAATTTACATATATCATTTTTATGAATCTCTGCTCTAAGTGACTTTCCATTTACATGATTAATACTGGTCTTGATGGTTTGCATAAGAAGGCTCATACTGTCCTTACCACCCTCTGTTGTCATTGTTTATCTTTCTGTCTTTCTTGCTAGAGCCTAGTGTCAGTGACGTGGGCAGTTTCTGGGCTTAGACCTCCTGGGTTGGACACTTGCTCTTCTACCTCCCACTAACAAGACCTTGGATATGCAATTCAGTCCTCCCTTCAGAAGATTGGGGCTGGGATATCACCAGACTTTGATTGAAAAGCTCTGAGCATAGGGTCAGGCACATAATATACACGCAATAAATGCTAGTTTCCCTCACAAAGATGTCCTAAATATACCATAAATGTAATTGATATGGTCTTTTATAATTTCAAAATATTTTTCTAGCTTAAGTATCACATTGCCTGGCATGAGCTAAAAATCATTGTCAATGCTCCCAGAATCTTTAGAAATTTTCTCAGAATAGTAAGACTTAAAAATAGTAACATTAGCTTATGCTTTGATGCATAATATAGCTTTTAAATTCGATGAAAGTGGCAAAATAGGCCTTATTTTCCCAATTTTATACATAGTTCAGGAGTAAGAGGCTCAGAGAAGTTAATTTACTCACCCAAGGTCACCCAGCTCATAATGGGGAGAGGGACTAACCCCTGGTCTTCTGACACCAAACCTGGTTCTTCTTTCCAACCACTGTTTCCCTGGACCCTTTGTGTGATCCAACATCACACTGCATGAAAAAGCAGCTGTCCCTAAGAACTTGGAAACTCATGCAACTTGGAGGAATCTCATTATCACTTTTTGAAGCTTTACTCTGACTGCATTTTAAGTTGTATAATTTTTCTGGATCTGGATCTTAGATTGATGCTGGTTATTGGCAAGTACTGTATTTCATTTGGGTGGAATTTTCCTCATAACATGATTCAACCTGTATTAAAAAAGCTAGAGAAAAAGAAATAAAAAACCCCTTCAAATAAAAGGCATTTAGGGTCTGTCTTGATATTTGAAATATAAAAATAATGGCAATGATTCAGTAAGTTCATTACCTAATTCCTCAAGACCCAAGGTTTTATGCCATCTGGGCCTCCTGATTGGTCTCTGTTCAGTTTCTTCATAAAGTCCCTTACCTCTTTCAGCCACAGCTGAAATAAATTACTAGGTTTCTTTTATTGTCTATATACATCCCAATTTCAGTCTTTCTAAATACACATAAAAAAGGATTTCAGTAGCTTGGACTTGTCAAAATTAGTGGGAAATTTGCAACTTTAGTAATATTTGGTACTTTTGTCTTGACATACATTTTTCAATACCATCTGCATTTTCTACACTGTTGGCTGGGGTTAAATCATTTTTCATTTTTGTGGTGTTATTTACTATCCTTCGCTTTCCCAGATTTAAAAAAGCTTAACTTTATTCCTTTCTCCATTTTACTGGGCTAGTTTTCATCCTTAAAAGAATCAAAATTTCATCCACAAACAACTTGCTAACATCTTCTTATAATTTATGGTTATAGGAGAGCGACAAACTGATTCAATGAAATGTAAGTTCCTGTTTGAAAATGTTTTCTTTTTTTTTTTTATTACTTTTTAATTATGTACACATTTTCCACTGCCCAAGGTAGAAGTAGGTTATTTCTTTCTCAAACTATAACATTGAAGCCAGGTAGACTTGGGTTTGAATCCCCAGCTCCATTTTTAGGGTCCTAAAGACCATTTTTAGGTCTTTCTAGGAAGAAATTTCCCATGCCCTTCCCATGCTTTAGGGTGGCCAGCATTCCTCACTCATGTTCTAGAATAATCCCTCACATATGGCTATGTTGGGGAGTGGTGAGGGGAGGTCAGGGTCAAGATAAACAGGAAGAAGTGGGAGGACTTGGAAAAAATCATTTCTCTCAACAGCACATACTCGTGTTATACAAAGAAGCCAAGGATCAGGATTTTGGAATGCCTAATGTCCAGAAGAGAGGTGGGTAGAGCTTAAAGTTAAAAGCCTTGATTTTCTAGACTAAAACACCACGTTTTAAGTATTTAGGCTGTTTAGAGAGCCTAAACCATTTATTTATCTTTGCTGCATCTTATGAATTAACTCCTATTTTGAAAACTCAAAGCAGTTTTTTCCAGAAGCTGAGCTATTTAGATGAGCAGTGACAGACATCAGCTTCTCATTTTGGACATACAGTGCCTTTGAACATCCTTCATATATTTTGAGAATTCCACCCCATCGAGTCCATTTCTCCTGGGGTAGAAACCGGAAGTCTTTTCTCAGTCTCCCTAACAGCTTTGGTAAAGGCATGCAAGCAAAAGTCTATTGATAGACTGACCCTCAATCTGAAGCTAGTGATACCAAAACGGTGAGGTCCCCAAGAATCAATACTCTGAGGATGGCACCAATGTACCCAGGATGCAGAGGCTGTGGGGGCAGAGGTCCTAGCATAGTGTCCAGGGCTGGAGGTCAGTGTTGAAAACCACAGGGCTCTCTATCCAGGCGGCAGCAGCGCCTTCGCTGAAGCAGTTTTACAAGGCGATTTGGGGTTATTCCTGAGTGTGTCACCCTTACTCTTGGTTTCCGCATCCATAAAAATGGGGCTGCTCAAACCAACCTCATAGAATCACTGTGAGGATGCAGTGTAACGTGTGTGAAAACACCTCTCACCTGGTCTCTCCAATGACAATGGATGTCAGTTTCCTTCCTCCCTTTCCCTGCAATCTGTTTCATTTCTCCCACCAGGGTCATGTGCGAATTGTTTCTTGAATTCAAGGGCCTTGAACTGACCAGACAAGATTCTACCATACTCCCAGTTGTATGACAAAACAAAGGAGGGGTGTTATACCCAGCCTAAGGGTTGAGGGCAAGAGAAGGGAGTTCTAGGCAGAGGGAGCTTCAAGAGCAAAGGATAGGGCTCCACCATTTGGTTATGAGAAGTGAGACAGTGGGAATGCAATCAGTTGTCCCAGAGGGCTTGGGGTGGGCTCGTCTTTCTGCTCTTGTGGTCTGTGTTGATGCTGCATAAACATAATTATTGACATGCAAAGTTGCTTACAATATTCTATTAGGTGATACAATCAAGTTACAGAGCAGTAAGTGCAATACAAAATGACTTTGGTATAGTATATATGTGTGTATGCATGTCTCTCTATCTCTCTATATATACATACACACACATAAAAATCTGGAAAAGCACACATCAATTCTAACCACACTTAATTTTCGGTTGTGAGATCACAAGTGATATATTTTTTTGAAAATCTTTTAAATTGCCTATTTAAAAAATCTCTTAACTTTCCTATACGTATTTTTCTTAAATGAACATGTATTATTTATATAATAAAAATAATAGTTAAAAAAGAGAAAACGTTATGTCACTAAATAGTCTTCAAACACACGACAATTTTATTTCACCTATTGTCTGTTTTGGAATATTAAATGATTTCCATTTTTCCTCTATTATTAAAAATGTTGGCATTAATCAAATAAGGTTTTGTTTGTATTTTCTTAAAAAGATATCTTTGATTACTTGAGTGGCTTAGTTTGGCTGTTTTTAATTTTGTGTTTGTCTTTCCTTTTAATTATATTTTTAAGAACAGATTTTAAAATATTTCCTTTATTCTACTTCGTTTATAAAATGACCTTGAATTTCCAGACTAGGTTGAGCTCTAAGGTAAATCGGGACTCAGTTTTTGAACATTCATGGAACCAGATAACACATGCCAGGTTACAAACAGAATGCGAGTGTTGCAAGAAGCTCTGCGTCTTTAGGGAAAGAGTACACAACAAAAACTAACGGTGAAATGCCCAAGCAGAAAAAGCTCTTTAAAATTTCAGCCCTTTTCTATTTTCTCAGTTGGTCATCAAAACAAAACCAAACTAAAAATATTTCTTTTCTACATAGTCATTTTGCCAGCACATTCCTTTATATTAAAAATGAAAAGACCTTAAAATGCCCTAACAGATAGCAAAGCCTCAGAGTGGAAGTTTACATGCAGGGCTGGAGATATTCATTAAAATTGTAATTAGACTCACGATTAAATTCATTCACAGCAGAAACTTTGCTTGTAAGTGTTGCTACAGGAAGAAACCTCCAGTCTGAAAATTAGTTCAGCAGTCTGAGCGATTTTAATTATGCAGAGTTGATTATCGCTAGAGAAGGAAACCTTTATTGCAACAACAGAATGAAGATCTTTTTTTCCCCCTTTTTGGTTTCCTGAGCTAATATGAGGTACATATTTTGATAACCAAATGTTTCTCTAGGCAAAGAAAATGGGAGAAAATCTGCACAAACTCCAGCAGGAGAGCAGCAATTACTAAATGGTTGCCTGATAGATAATGCGATGGTCTGCGTGTTTTTTCGTTGTATGTTGACCATTATCATTTGGTTAAGGAAAAGGCAAAGAGACAGATATGGAAGTTTTTAAACACCTACTATGTCTACGTGTCATCCTTTGTGACAGGCAGTTTCTTTTTCTCAAATCTTCTCTTGTGTTACTATTTCCATTTTATAGATGTAGCAGCTTGGGATCAGGTAAGTTAAGTGACTTACAGTTTGCAAGTGATAAAATGGGGACTGGATGCTCTGTGTTATCCTCAAAACCTGCCTCTTTTCACTCTGTCATAAGGAGAGAGAAATCCAGGGGGCAGCTTCTGGAACAGGTTTTCTTCATTCAAGTGTTACTCTAATATGTTGCGTGTTTTCTCTTGTGCTGCTGTTAGACACGATCTTGGCAAATGCTTGCACCCCAGCCCTGCCTTGAACCAGCAAGTCCAGGTGAGGCTGAGGGAAACACATTCTAGGCCATTGACCTTGGATTCCTGATAGTAATGAAGTCTTCTGCAAACCTGGCTTTACTTCCCCCTTTGGGAAAAGAGGGAAAGAATCTCAATAGGAAAAGCTCAGAGGCTGCAGGACTGCAGAGGGCCTGGGTATATCGGAAAGGGGCTGGATGAAAGGTCAAGACTTCTGATTTCTGCTCCAGACCACCTTTCTCTTAGCTGTATGCTCTAGGGGAGGTGGACTGAATGATGCTTGAGGCTCTCACAGCAGCAATATTCCAGGATTCCCTGATGGCATCATTGGACTTTCAAAGCAACCAGGAGAATCTCCTTGGAATCCTAGTACTCCCTCCTCTCTGTAGCCCAGAGCCATGCTGAGCACTCATGTTTTTAAAAATAATTATGACAAATGTCAAACAGTACAGAGAATAGTATGCAATATAGTGAACTCTCATGTACCCATGATGTAGATATAACAATTGTTTGCATTTTTTCATATTGGTGCTGAAACTTAAAGCAAATTATAGGTATAAGGTCATTTCACCTATAAATATTCCAGCATACATCTCTAAAAACTAAAGGCCATTTTCCCACGTAAAAGTCACATAATTTTCATACCTAATACAATTCATAATTTCTTCAAATCAACAATAACCAGTTTATGCTCAAATTTCTCCAATTGTTCCCCAAAATATTATAGTTGGCTTGTTGAAACTAGGGTCCAATCATATCACATTTGGTTGTTATGTCTCTTAAGTCTCTTTAATTTTAATTTTTTTTTTTGTTTTTATCCAGACTTTATTTTTTTATTTTTATTTTTTTTTAAAGAAAATAATTTTATTAATATTATTTTTTATATTCTAGGATGTTGTTGCAGAGAAGTTGGGAGGGAGGGGGAGAAGGGAAAGGGAATTTCCCCATGGGATGAAAGGAGGAGGAAGGATGAGGGGTGGGATTGAGGCCTGTGGCACCTCCCTCATTCCCACAGGGGAGACCAGGGGGCTTCCAGGGGTGGCTTGGTCGTTGCCGGGCTGGGAAAAGCCCTCACCCCCCTACCATCCCAGCGTGGGAACCTGGGACCCTTCTTGCTGTGGCTTGGTGGTCATCATTGGGCTAGCTGCACGTGTCAGAGGGGCAGCTGAGGCCCTCGGCCCCCCACCACCCCAGCTTAGGAGTCCTGGGGTGCTTCCTGCAGCAGCTCAGTGGTCACTGCTGGGCTGGCTTCAGGTATCAGGGGGGTATGGCCAAGGCCCTCAGAACCCCGCTGCCCTGGCTCAGTAGAGTACAGGGCGCTTCCTGTGGCAGCTTGGTGATCGTTGCTGGGCTGGCTATGGGTGTTGGGCATTGTGGCCGAGGTCGGAGGTCCCCAACTGCCCTGGTTGGGAGAGCCCAGATGCTTCCTGTGGTGTCTCAGTGGTCACCACTGGGCTGGCTGCATGTGTTGGAGGGTGTGGCCAAGGCCCTTGTCCCCCACCCTCGGGATTGGTTGTGGGTGTCAGGGAGGGGGATTGCTGAGGCCCCCAGCCTTTCTGGCTTGGTAGCACAGTGGACTTCCAGTCCTTCTAGGTGTTATAGGTGTTCTTTGGTGAAATTAGACCTTTACTAGTTAATATGAAACTTTGTCTCTGGTTGTGGGTACTTTGTTTTTTCTTTCATTTCTGTGTTGGTTTATTTGCTGTTCCCACCACTTAAACCCTGTGCTGGAACTAATTTGTTGTCCTTTGCTTACTTCTAAAATGGGGGAACTTCCTGTGGGGACCAGAACTTGAGTCCTGTGGTTGAGCTAAATTGCTGCTTTGCTGCTGATTCCCTAGGGAAGGATTTTTGTGCAGCTCAGGTTTGAATGGTTGACTTTATAGGTACTTCTGGCGCTGGAGAGATCTGGTGCACCTGGATTGTGTAGAAACTCTGATCTGGGCCTGAGTCTTTTCATCAAACTGCACCCCATGCAATTCCATATTCCTGACCAGTCTCCTCTCAATGGTCCTTTGCTGATTGGAGGGGCAGATCAGCTGTCCTTCCTGTGTCCCAGTGTTCTCCTGGTGGGCCCGTCTCCCCCACTGCCCATGCTGCAAACATTTGCCATGGGAGGGGCCATGCGCCAGTCCCTTGTGATGACTCACCAGCCTCTGAGTGGCTCCTTTTTTCAGTTGTTGTGGCTCCTTGCTCCTATGTGGGTCCATGGGAACTCTATTTGTGGTCTTGCTGGCCTGGGGGCCACCATGGACCTCTTCTCCCCTCCTGACTCCAAGCAACTTCATCTGAAGGGCACAGCTGCGGCTTTTGCCAGCTCCTGCTCCATGTGCTCAGCAGCTCCAGACTGGAAGCGGCCAGGGCTTGAAATGGTCAGAGTGTTTTTTTCTTTCTCTCTTCATGGTTACTCCGGCCTTCATGATATCCATTGGTCTCTCCTCCTCTTCCCCTGAACTCTAGTGGTCCCAGCTTGGCTGTCGTTGCTTTTTTATAGTTGTAAATTGGTTGATTTGTGGGAGACAGTGATGCTGGGGACCATCTATTCTGCCATCTTGACCGGAAGCCTCAAATCTCTTTTAACATAGTACAGTTTCCCTCTTTTTTTTTTTTTCATGACATTGACTTATTGAAGATTTTGAAGAAACAAGTCTAATTGTCCTGTAGAAAGTCACTCTTTCTGAATTGTTGGGTTGCTTCTTCATGGTGTTAGTTTTCTGGTTCCTCTCTAACTCCTGAGTGACTGAAAATTAGATCTAAACGTTTGATTAGATCCAGGGTAAACATTTCGGTTTGCTGCATCCTTCATATTTAGTTATGATAGGAAGCATGCAATATAATGGCAGATTGATTTCAGCACTGTAATGTTCCTTTTCCCCTTGTGACCAGTGTTTGGCTGTGGGTGATACTTTGGCATCATGTGCACATCCACTTCCCTATCAACTTTTCATCCAAGGGTCTTAGCATTGTTGAAAATCCCCACCTTAATCAATTATTTCATTAGTAGCTGAAAAATGGTAATTTTCTCATTCTATAGATCCTTCTCCATTTATTAGCTGACATTCTATGTAGAAGAATTTTCTGAGGGCCCATCTCAACAAAGGCATGGCTTAAGTCCCCAAGGTTTGGTGTTTTGCCTTCTTGCATTTAGTCTCTTACCAGGGTTTTTCTCATGTCGGCCTTAATTTGGACTACAGAAAAGTGTTTTTAGCATTGTTAGAATCAGGATTCTCTATTCAATAAGCCATGGATTCTGAGGAAAATAAAGGCAAGCTAGCTCATAAAATTGGAAAGATTTCCTTTTTCTCTTGAAAGCCAAAGAATCTCAATAAGAAATAGGCAATGTGATTCCTCCAGAATATCTTGAAAGTATACCGTTTTACAAGGTTTACATATGGGCCTTACATATGAGCCTTGTATATGATAAAGAATTATCTTCACCTTGAGCAATTTTCTTCTCCAGATTGAACTCAGCTTCTGACATATCATTGCAGGTATGTTAGCACCTGCAATGATATGACTAAGTTCCTGGGAGATATGGGCTAAACCAGGTACTGCTGCAGCCTTTGCTGTTAACTGGGAGGTGTTTTCTTGTCTTCTCCTTATGAGTTACAGGTATCTTGCTACACTTTGCAGACAAGCTCCAAAAGATGTAAAATTTATAGACAACCAGGCCTTCAGTTTTTGGTTCACAATGATGTGAATTCCAACATTTTAGAGCTTCCATGTAACATATAGGGGAAGGTGAAAAGCCCTGTAAGACGATGGGAAGGCAGAATATCAATTCAGTGGGTAGCTCTATTTAATTGATGACAGGAAAGCAAGAAATCAGTAAGAACACTTACTCCTGGATTAGTTGGACTTCAGACCTCAGAATCTTAAACAGAGAGCCTAGCTTAAACCCAGAAATGGAACAGATGCACCTAACTGTCCAAAGTATAATAAGAAGCCTTACACTTTGACAAAACCAAAGATTCTTTGCAGGGATGATGCCACGTAAGCTTTGTTTACTGAGTTCTTGAGATGGTATAACTTGGAGTTAAGCAGATTTTAACTTCAGTCTTTAACATGTGGGTCAGTTTATTTACCTTTCTAAAACTCATTGCTTCATTTGTTTGTAACTGGAGTCTCATTTGAAGAAAAGTTGGAATCCAGAGATGTCTTTGTGTATAGGAAGAATTCATAGGCCTGTCATGCTAAAAATCACGTGGCATGAGGGATTTTGGTCCAAGAAAAATGAGGGCAGACGTTTTTGCAGTGCTTGAATGTGGGGAGGAAAAGGCGAGGTTTACACGGAGTTTGTGTCAGATGACCATCTTTCAGCTTGGCCTCAAGGCTGTGTCTAATCTGGAGTTCATGGAGGTCGTGGAGGCCGGAAGCTGAAGGAGATGTTTTCATAATGGTCCTGAAGCTTCACCTTTGCTATGCAAGTGTTAAAGCGAGACACATAGGGGGTGGACTTCTATGGATATTCCCACACTTCTGCCCAGAGCTCAGCATGGCTGTGGTGAGTCAAGGAAGGCAGAAAACAAGGCCTAGTTGGGCTGTTTATGAGCTGATAACTGAGAGCTCTGCAGGTGAGATGCTTGGCAGGAATACCAGTTTTCTCCCAGAAAAGGCAGTAGAGGGGTCTGCAGTGAGGTGACAACTTTAAGGTTTTTCATGGGCAATTCTTTATGGAGTGCCCAGAGCTCAAGAAGGATGGTTGTGAGCTCTGATGAAATGCCTCCATCATCAGAGACAGTGTAGAAGGGTGCACAGGGGCCTACAGGGTTTATGTTACAAGTGTTAATATTGCTTTGAGCCTGTTTGCATTTACAGCGTCGTGAGATGGTTTGGCTAGAGATAGATTTACAGGAGTTTGGCCTACTGGAAAGAATTACCTTACAGATTAAATGAAGTAAAGAAAGTGCCTAACACAATACTTGGCCACAAAGCAACAGTTTAGCAATTGTTAGTGACCTCATGTTTTATGTTTATCCTCATCTCCATGGAGATGAGGTCTAACTCTTTGGATGAGTATTACCATTGTTATGTTCATTGGTTTATTTATTTTGCTGAGTTTTGTATACAAGAAAACATTTTCTTACTGCTCTTTTGATTCCTTTCCACTGTTCTTAGCAACAATGGCAAAAACAACTGAACATGGGTGGCCTTCCATTAAAATCCCACAACTCTAAATGGAACTGGCAAAAAAAAAAAAAAAAAAAAAAAAAAAGTTTTATTTTGCTGAGTTTTGTATACAAGAAAACATTTTCTTACTGCTCTTTTGATTCCTTTCCACTGTTCTTAGCAACAATGGCAAAAACAACTGAACATGGGTGGCCTTCCATTAAAATCCCCCAACTCTAAATGGAACTGAAAAAAAAAAAAAAAAAAAAAGAAAAGTGTCCAAATTAAAATGATAACTGTAGTCCTGTGTTCTTGTTAGTGCACAGACATCCAACCTGCATGACTTCCTCTTCTAGTCATGTAAAAGGCAACGGCAATTTCAAAATACTCACGCTCTCTTTGTCACGCTGTTGACAAAAGGCTCAGAGAAAAAATATAATACACTTTTGTTGAAAATAAACATGAAAAAGCCCTGAAGACATGCAAGGCAAAGCCTATAATTTGGTGTAAATTTTTTAGCCTGAACAAATCACATCTGTTATTTCCTTAGTGCCCAGGAAAGGCTAGGTTATTTCTGGAATGGGACAAGTCTTTCAATGTGTCTCCCAAAGGGCCTTGATAATGTTAGGAAGTAGAGCCCTCAGTGATGTGGTTAGGCGGTGGATGTTAACTATGGGAAAGAATAATGTTTTTATGGATGTCAGTCCAGTCTTTTGGCTTCAGTGATCTGATAGAGTCCACTGAAAGCACATTGCAAATACAGTTTTTGAGTTTTAGCAAGAACTCTCTTATTTGGATCCTCCCATCTTTGAACTATGTTTGGAAATGAATACTTGAACACCCTTCTTGCCATCTCTCACTTAACCAGGTGGACTCCTGCTGTCTTTTAAATGCAAACTACATCTCCTCCCAATGTCTCTGGTGGAGTTAACCAACCACTTTCCATGCAGCCCCTGCACCCTGTATTTACTGATGTTAGGGCACCTACCAGGCGTATTATGGATTTTTGTTTTCATGCCTGTGTTCTCCACTGGAGAGTTAGATCCTTGAGAAGAGGACCCAGTCTTTCTATCATTTATCCCCAGAGTCTAGCTCACTTTCTGCCTGTGGAATATTGTAATGTTTGACAAATATTTGCTGCTGTGATTCATAGAATCTCAGATTTAGAAGAAAAATTTTTGATCACTTTAGAAAACATAGAATAGTGGAGCAGGTAACATCTAAGTCATACCCTCCCCTCATTTAGTAAAGAGGGTTGCAGGGCTGGCTCAGGGTCACACAGTGAGCTAGTGGTAAGCACAAGCCAGAATTTAGAAGTCCTGTACCAGTTCGAGGACATGACATTCTGTAGAACACAAGTTGCTTGGATGCTAACAATGGCTTTAAGAAAAAAATGAGTTGCATCCTTAAATTAGTTGGCAAGGTTTCTTCATTGTAAAACTTTCTTGAGAAGTTCCAAGAATGAGATATAGGATGCAGCATTTCCTAAACATGCTTCTCCATGGATCCCTTTCCTGTTATACCATTTCATTGAACTACTATTCACAAAAACACACTTTGAAAACATTTGTGATAGGCAGAATAATGCTCCCTTAAAGATGTCCAAGTCCTAATTGCCAGAACCTGTGAATATGCTTTGTTACATGGCAAAGGGGAATTAAGTTGCAGATGGCATTAGTGTTACTAATCAGTTGACCCTAAAATAAAGACATTGTCTTGGATTATATGGGTGGGCTCATTGTAATCTTGTCCTTAAAAGTGGAAAGCGAGGCAGAAGTAGAGGTCAGAACGAAGCAATGTGGGAAGGACTCAATGTGCCATAGACGGCTTTGAAGATGGAGGAAGGGGCCACAAGCCAAGGAATTCAGGTGGCCTTCTGAAGCTGGAAAGGGGCAGAGAATGGATTCTCCTCTAGAGCCTTGAGAAAGAAATGTAGCCCTGACAGCACCTTGATTTTAACCCAGTGAAAACGTTGTCAGACTTCTGACTTCCAGAACTGTAAGATAATAAATTTGTGTTGTTTCAAACCACTATGTTTGTGGTAATTTGTTACAGCAGCAATAGAAAATTAATACAGCAGTTCAGATGTCACAAGCTGCACATTTACTGTGCTCCCACTGAAGCCTGGGAATTATGCACATTCATGATTATATTATTTATATTCATGTCTTTATGGTAGCGTGGAATGGTTCTCTTAATCGGTTGCAAACTTATCCCTAAAAACCATATTTTCTTCCATTTTTATAGGCAAAAGAGGCAAAATTGCATAAAATTTCATTTTTATGTACAAAGAGGGACTAATTACTAACTGTGAATTATGAAGGGTTACAATAATTTGTTTTTCATAAACTAGAAATGGCAACATTTTTAGCTTACTGAAAACTTGAACTCATTATTCTACCATACCGTCTGGGTACAGAATTTAAAAGTTCTTTCAGTGAAAAACTTAAGTAAATAATTGAAATTCTCGTAATTTGGAAGAAGCAGATTTCTCATGGAGTATCAGCATGGCCTTAATTTGGTTATGGCTTTCAGTTGCTGCTATGATGGAATGTTAAAATGATAAATTACTGTAAGTTTAGGAATTCTAATTTAGTTTGTTGAGGATTCTTTGGTAAACCCCAGATTGTGTAGTGATATACATTTCTATAAAGAATATTCTTGGACTCTAGCTTTCTAGAAATTATGTATTGGCACATAGCAAATGCTCAAATATTTGTTGATGTGTTGAATAAATGTGCTAAGTGCATATTGTCATGTTTGATGAATTACCATTTTTAAATGAGCATGCCAAGGTTTAGAGGGGTCAGGTTATTTGCCCATGGTTACTTGCCTTCTTACTAAGTCTCAGAGCTGGGATTGGAGCCCAGGAGTCTCCAATGCCAGAGACCCAGCTAGTTCTTCACCATAACACCACATGGTTTAGGATTGCTGAGATGAAATGCTAAAGCCAAAGGCTATGTAATTCAGCTCACCTTCTGCTGGGATTTATTCCTAGAGTGAAATCTCTATGTTGTTTTAGATTAATTTTTTTTATTGAAAAGTAGGATTAGATGGGGTAGGCAAGTTTTATTGCCTCCCTAATTAGACTATCATGAAAAATGCTTGAGAGCCACACAGTTAGTGGCCCAAGCACCTTTGCATGTCTTGGAATCCTTTTGCCATTCTGTGAGCAGGAGGTATTAAATACTTGTTATATGTTGGCATTGTGCTAGTGGCTGAGAAAGACACTCAGAAATATGACCTTTGGTTGGGATGACTGTACTTTTGGGTTTGCCAGGAACAGTTGTGTTAACACTGGTTGCCCAGTGTAGTTATTCTTAGCACCCACCATTTCATTGTCTTAAAAGAGTTTTGGTCTGGATGCTAAATTAGATGGTTACCTTACCTGTCGTAGACCTTCAAGAGGCTTGCAACGGTGAGAGAAGAAATATAAACATTAAAAAATATTCATTAATCTCTTCCCATCTTTGGTAGGCAGTTTCTATAATGGCTCTCAGTGATCTCTGTCTCCTGGTTTTCATGACCTTGTGTAATCTGCTCCCTTACAGTGGGGCTGGACCCTTCGACTTGCTCTTAATGAATACAATTCAACAGAAGTGAAGAAATTTTACTTCTGAGGTAATTTTCTAGTGTGAGTATGCTTCATGTAGTATTTGGGACATACCTATACTAAACATTTATTCCCTGTTTATCTGAAATTCAAATTTAACTGGGTGTTTTTTATTTTTTTAATTTTAATTTTTAATTGTGGTAAAAAAACACATAACATAAAATTTATCATCTTAATCACTTTATGTGTGGAGTTCAGTAGTGTTAATTAAGTATAATCACATTGTTGTGCAAATGATTTCCAAACTTTTTCATCTTGAAAAACTAAAACTCCATATCCATTAAACACCAGCTCATCATTTTTCTCTCCCTCTAGCCCAGGCAACCACCATTGCACTTTCTGTTTCTATGAATTTGACTACTCTAGATACTTCAAAAAAGCAAAATCATACATCACTTTTTTTTTTGTGTGTGTGATTGGCTTAGTTCACTTAGCATAATGTCCTCAATGTTCATTTATCTTTTTCCATTCATCTGTCTATTAATGGACACTTGATTGTTTCTAACTGTTGGCTATTGTGAATAGTGCTGCTGTGAACATGGGTATGAAAATATCTCTTCAAGATCCTGCTTTCAATTCTTTTGAATATATACCCAGAAGTGGAATTGCTGGATCATATGGTAATTCTATTTTTAATTTTTTGAGGAATCTCCATACTGTCTTCTATAGTGGCTACATTCCCACTGAAAGTGCACAAGTGTTCCTATTTCTTCATATTCTCACCAACACTTGTCACTTCCTGTTCTTTTTTCTAGTAGTCATCCTAATGAATGTAAGGTCTCATTGCAGTTTTGATTTGCATTTCTCTAATGATTAGTGATGTTGAGCATCTTTTCATACATTTGTTGGCCATTTGTATACCCTCTTTGGAGAAATGTCTGTTGAAGTTCTTCATTTTTCAACTGGTTATTTGTTCTTTTTGTTGCTGAGGTTAAGGAATTCTTTACATATTCTGGAAACTAACCCCTTATTAGATATATAATTTGCAAATATTTTCTTCCATTCTGTAGGTTTCCTTGCAATTTTGTTGATTGAGTCCTTCGATGCACAGAAGTTTTTAATTTTAATCTTTAGGGGTTTCTTCATATAAGATTATGTCATCTGCAAACAGAGATAATTCTGCTTCCCTCCTCTCCCTCAGTTTGGATGCTTTTTATTTCTTTTTCTTGTCTAATTGCTCTGGCTAGCACTTTCAGTAGTATGTTGGATAGAAATGGCAAAAGTGGGCATCCTTGTTTTGCTCCTGATCTTAGATGAAAAGATTTCACTATTGACTATGATATTAGCTGTGGGCTTTTCCTATATGGCCTTTACTACATTGAGATAGTTTCCTTTTGTTTCTAGTTTGTTGAGTGTTTTATCATGAGTAGATGGTGAATCTTGAATGCTTTTTTGCATTAATTGAGATGATCATGTTGTTTTTTCCCTTTGTTCTGGTAATGTGGTGTATTATGTTGATTGATTTTTCTTGTTGAACTGTCCTTGCATTCCTGGAATAAATTCCATTTGGTCATGGTGCAAAATCTTTTTAATGTGCTGTTGAATTCTATCTGCTAGTTTTTTGTGTTGAGGATTTTGCATCAATACTCATCAGGTGAATATTGATGCAAAAATCCTTAACAATCAAGGATATTGGTCTATGGTTTTCTCATAGTTTATTTTTCTGGTTTTGATGTCAGGGTAATACTGACCTCATACAATGAGTTTGTAAGTGTTTCCTCCTTTTTAATTTTTTAGAACAGTTTGAGGAGAATTAGTGTTGATTTTTCTTTAAATTTTTGATAGAATTCAGCAGTGAAGGCATCTGGTCCTGGTCTTTTCTTTGTTGAGAGGTATTTTATTACTGATTTAATCTCCTTACTAGTTATTGGTCAGTTCTGATTTTTTATTTCTTTATAGTTTAGTCTTGGTAGGTGGTATGTTTTTAGTACCTGTCAATCTCATCTAGGTTGTTGAATTTATTGGCATATAGCTGTTTGTAGTATTCTCTTATAATCCTTTTCATTTCTGTAAAATTTGTTGAAATGTCTGTTTTTCATTTGATTTCAGTTTTCTTTTTTTTTCTTTTTTTGTCTTTTGTCTTTTTTCTGTGTCTGGCAATGGATCGCAACCCTCAGTGTTGCCCCCGTACCGGACCGGGGACCGGCAACGGGATTGCAACCCTCGGTGTTGCTCCCGCACCTCGCTCAGCCAGTGAGCGGGAACCAGTCTGTATGTGGGATCCGAACCCTCGGGAGGGAGCGCCGCCACGCTTCCCAAGCAGCGCACTATCCAGTGCGCCACCAGGCCAGCCCTTTTTTTTTCTTTGTTAATCTAGCTAAAAGTTTATTAATTTTGTTAATCTTTTTGAAGAACAAACTGTTGTTTTTGTTGATTTTCTGTATTGTTTTTCTGTTCTCTAATCCATTTACCTTTGCTCTAATCTTTTTTATTTTTTTTTCTTCTGCTAGCTTTGGGTTTGGTTTGTTTTTATTTTTCTAGTTCCTTAAGGTGTAAAGTTAGGTTGTTGATTTGAGATCTTTTTTCTTTTTTAGTGTACATGTTTACAGATATAAATTTCACTCTTAGCACTGCTTGGATATCCTGTATTCTTATTTGCTAAATATGGTAACGCTAGCTATAAAAGATTGTGACTTTTGTCGTCTTTATACTCACTTTCCTGCTTTCTCACTTTCTCACTCTGGTGAAGCCAGCTGTAAAGCTGTCAGCTGCCAATTAGATGTTGAACAAGGACAAGTGAGGTCTCAGTCCAACAACCCATGAGGAACTGACTCCTGTCCACAACTAGTTGAATGAGCTTAAAAGTGGGTGGAGTCTCAGTTGAGTTTTAAGATGACCCCATATCTGGCCCACACCTTGATTACAGCCTCATAAGAGATCAGAGTCAGAGGACTCAGTTGAACCATGGCTGGATTCCTGATTCTCAAAAACTACAAGAAATTAATATTATCTTTATAATATTTTCCTTATGTACAATCTGGTGTACTCTACGTGGCTTTAATTCTGTATGTACTTTTCATGACCCTGAAAATAGTAACTTGAGCATGTATCTAATATGTGGTCTGCTCAGGTACATGAATCATAGAGACCTGCATAACCTTAGGTCATTTAAATGGCAGACTAGATACAATAAAAAAAAGGTCTTGTGAATAGGCAGTTTAAGAATCTTGTCGGTACTTCTGAGAGGTTCTGCGAGCAGGAAATAATAATGAATTGTACAATATTTATGCTGTCTATTTAGTGTGCTCTTTTCAATTTAGTGAACATAATAAGGGTTTATATAATATTATTATTAAATTATATATGTATTGATTAAACTGTTTATGATGTATTCATTGATGACTTTGTAGTCATTGAAAATGAGGATCTACAAATATATCTATAGACATGGAGATTTGTTCACAGTAATATGTTAGGTGAAAAAGGCAGATTGACTATAAAGTTTTGCTATTGTAAACAATGCTGTGATGAACATCTTTGTAGCATATATCCATGATTATTAGAACAAATTCCTGGAAGTAAAATTGCTGGGTCCAAGTCTATCCCACTTTTTAAATGTTTTGTCTTGGTTAAATTCTGGCCATTCCATGTGATTGAAAATGGTTTTATCCCTGTCTCCAGCATCTGCTTGAAATTTTGCACATTTCTAATGCAGGTGTCATAGGAAGGAATCCTTAAACTTCTTGCCTCCAATTTCCCTACTCTCTCCTCTAAGGAAAATGGAGTGGTTTACTGGCTAAATCTTCATTGTTTTACTTTTCTGCTAAATTTACTGCCAGGCAGTATTTTTTTTTAAAAAAAATATTATATTACTGAGAGATGCTGCATCAAATATATGTTTGCAAGACACAGTTCTTTGGTTAAAAATCCACTAATTTTTCCTTAAATGTGTGTTAAACAGAATACAGTTGTTTATACTCAGAGGAGAGCTAACCTGGCTTTAGTTGTAACTTAATTACCATGAAGTCCCATGTGTGGTCTATGGTGCTGTATAAATTAATAAAGCTGTAATCATGGAGTTTACATACTGGGGATTATTACTACCTTTCTCTAGAGAAGCAGGCTAGCAAACAGCCTTTGCATTAACATATATTCTCTGAGTAGCCTTTTTTCCCCTGAAGCATTGCCACCCTCTTTCCAGCTCCCCTCCCTTCTTTTTTTATGTCCCTTTTACTCTCCTTGGAAGCAGTCTGTAGCATTCTTATAGCTACTGTTTCTCCTCTGGGTGGCTATTGAAATATCCCCCTAATATGTCTCCATTATAATGTGAGCCATCAATAGCACAATGCCTTGTCAGCCTGCCTTTCCAGGACACAGTACAGAGCTATTCCATTACTCTGGCATCCTTCAGGACAATAAGCCACAAATCTTTCTCAGTGCAGTGCCAGACATGGCCACCTCTGGGCTGGAAGGCAGGGGAAGGAAGGAATGTTTCCCCAGTGTGAATAGAAATCAAATGCGTGTATGTTGGTTTCTTCTGCATGTACTCTTTTGAATGAGTCAACATGTACTTTGAAGGAGAGACTGTGGCTGGAAGGAAGGCAAGTCTCCTTTGGTTAAATGATTCAGTCAGAGAAATTGTACAAGTCCACTAGGGACAAGACTTCATCCAATATCTGCTTAATTTTCTTTGGAGGATTTGCTAATGATTGGTGGCAGCCCCAGTTCTTATTTATTACTTACTTTTCTTAATAATGAAAAAGAGACCATATGTTGAGTGTGCAGCTTGCTGATAAACTCACTTGGAGCAGTAACTGGCATGTATGTGTATTTTGTACCCTGTGCTAATAGAGGGGAAATACTAAACTCTGTTAAGGAATTTTTAGCCTTTGATGTGGGTACCACTTGGCCTTCAAGGTTCATGCTAATATCAACTAAATGTATAAGGTGTTAAGTGTTGTGTTTTATTAGTTTTTAAAAGAATTTAAAACATTTCTTACCTCACTAAAACACCAAAATAAATCCTGATGGATTAAAGAGTTAAATATTTAAAAACCTAAACTGTTAGAAATTCTAGAAGAAAATAGATGTGAATATTTATCAAATCTCCTGAGGGGGAGGGTTTTCTAAGCTTATAGTTGATGGAATAAATCACTAAAGATGTGATTGATAGATCCGACTACATAAAAATTTAAAACTTTTATACATCAAAAAGAATTCACCAAGATTAAAATGTAAGCAACAAAATTAGAGATAATGTTGTAGGAAATCTAACAAAGGGTAACTCTTTTCCATAAATATAGAACTTATTTAAATTCAATATTACAAATGTCAGGACCTCAGTAAATAAATGGAGAAGGAACATAAATAGGCAAAAGACAAATATGAAATATACTGGTAAATAACTAGAAAAAATTTTAACTTTCTTATGTAACCAAATAAATATAAATTAAAATAACAGTGAGGTGCTATTTCCCTCCCCCTTTGAAATTTGTCCATCAAATAATCTGATATTTGAAATGAAATAATGATATCTAATGTTGATGAAGGTGCGGTAAAATGATCACTCTCATCCACCGATTAGAAGGAAAGTAACAGGTCAGATAATATACATGTTAGAAAAGAGTCCCTTAGAATAAAAATGTGTATAGAAAATGATTGAAAGGCTGACTATATAATGGTACTTTAGAATGTTTTAAAAGTGTTCTTAAGTGAAATTTTTTCTTTCATTTTTTTCCTGATTTTTCTAAATTCTCTGTAATGATCATATATTGCTTTATTTATTTTAATATAAGAAGGATATGCACACGTATTTGTTCAAATAAATACATAAACTGGCAGATGAATAACAAAATACTCTGTAGAAAGTAGTACTTCTAATTTTCACAAAGTATGGAGATGTAAAACTCATTAAAATTTATATGTTTCATTTTATAATCTGTACAATTATTTGAAATAGTTCTCTAAAGTCTTCCAAAAGCATGCAAATATCAAATTAATTTCAGCAGAGGAAGATGAACAAACTTTTCAAGGAAAATTGATTTCTAAGCAAATCGACAAGTCCACTTAATAAAAAGTAATCAAGAACAGAAATTAAATATCTAAGTTTAACAGTGTAAATTGCATAAAAAATCAATACAACAGAATATAAACACAAGGGTACTTCAAAAAGTTCGTAGAAAAATAGAATTGAAAGATAATGGAAATCTTTCCATGAACTTTTTTTGTTTGTCTAAATTTTTCTTTTTTTTTAAAGACTAAGATCATAGAAAATATGTTCTCTGACCACAATAAAGAAGGAAATTTATAAAACTCACAAATTAAACAAGATTCTCCTAAATAAACAATGGGTAAAAGGAAAAATCACAGGGAAATTAGAGAGTACAATGAAATAAAGACCACAGCACAATGTATCAAAATTTATAGGGTGCAGGGCTCATGCAGTGTTTAGAGGAAAATTTATACTTGTGAACACCTGTATTAAAAATAAGAAAAATCTCAAATCAGTAATGTAAACTTTTACCTTAAGAAAATAGAAAAAGTAGAGCAAACTAAACCAAAAGCAAACATAAGTAGGAGATAACAAAGATTGCAACAGAAATATATGAAATAAGGAATTAAAAACAATAGAGAAGTTTTCTGTCATTATTTCACTGAATATATTTTCCATGCCCTTTCCTTTCTCCTCCCCTTCTGGAACACCCACGATTTGAGTGGTCATGCATTTAAGTTGTCTGCCAAACTCTCTTAGATTTTCTTCACTTTTTAAAATTCTTTTTTCCTTTTTTTGTTCATCTGGGTTATTTTGAAAAGACTGTCTTCAAGATCAGAAATTCTTTGGCTTGTTCTATCCTGCTGCTTAAGCTAACAATTGTGTTTTTATTTCGTTGAGTGAAACTTTCAGTTCCATAAATTCCACTACATTGTTTTTTAAGGTATTAATCTCTTTGTAAATTTCCTTCTTCATATCCTGAATTTTTTTTTCTTGTTTCATTATGTTGTCTAACTGAGTCTTCTTGTATTTCAGTGAGTTTCCTTAAGATTTTTGCTCAGAATTCCTTTTCAGTCATTTCAAGTGTTTCCTGCTCTATAGGGCTTGGTATTTGAGAATTACTGTATTCTTTAGGTGGTGTCATATTTTCTTGAGTTTTTGTGTTTCTAGTATCTCTATGTTGATGTCTGGTCATCTTGTAGAGCAGTTGCTGCTTCTATTACTCTGGAGTGAGCTTTGAAGAGAAAGATGTCCTCTTCTTTTTCTGGTCTCTGCTGGTGACTTTCTTTGTGTCAATGCACAAGGAAAAGACGTTTGAGTGTCTGGCAGGCTGCTTGCACAGTGGCAGTGGCTGCTGTTGTGGCATTGAACCACTTTTTCAGAAGCTATGGCTGTGGCGGTGGCTGTGGTGGGTCACTCGCATGGAAGTGGTGTTTTTGGCAGAATCTCTTGACTACTTTTGGGCAGGAGGTACTGACCTCAGTTCCTTGCTGAGGACCCTGAATATGCTCTGTTGCCTGCTCTGGGCAGAGGGGTCTGTGGTCCTCGCTTCTTGCCTAAGACCCTGAGCATGCTCTCTTGCCTCCTTCTGGTGGGCAGGGGGCAGCTGTGGTGCTCAGCTCTTTGCCTAGAACCCCAGGCATGCTGTTTTTCCTATTCTCAGGTGGATTTGCTGCTATTAATCTGAAGTATATCCAAGGTCCCACCAGCTTCAGAAGTGTAGTACCATTGAGCCGTCAGCCAGCAGTTTTTTTTGCTGATGTCAGTTCCAACATAGGAGTACCACTTTTACCTTCCTGGTATCAAGGCCCTGGACCCTTGTACACATAGAACCAGAAATGCCTTTCCTGCCTTTCCCACCGGCAGTATTCCAGCCTATTCTGCCACATTTATGTCCTCCATTTTGCTTTTGGCTGTGGCCAACTCTCTCCTTCAAATCTGAGTGTCTTCATTAATTTATTTTAACCCAGCTCCTTTTTATTAACTTCTGAGCCTCCATTGCTAATGCTTATTCTCTCTGAGCCTGTTTTCTCATCTATTAATTGGATACAATATCAAATCTGCTATACAGGGTTATGGTGAGAATGCAATTAAATGAGAAGATGGAAGTAAAAGTGCTTTGTAAACCTTGAAGATCTGTGCCAATATGATTGCGGTTCTAATGACTATGGTTTTCCCCTTCTATATTTGAATCTCAGAATTGTGGTCCCAAAGGGAGCTGAATTTTTTCTGCCCATGACTCCAGATGAATGGTTTCATTTGCATACTCAGCCACCACTGGTAGGAGGACAAGTTGGCCTTTGTCCCTATTTGGGAGGGCCTAGAGAGGAGAAGAATTAGGAAGAGTGTGGTAGAATGCTCTACAGCTTTAGGAAGAGTGTGGTAGAATGCTCTGTGTGCCGGTGTTGTTCCTGTGGTGTGAGTGGAGGGAGATGGTGTAGGACTAGAGAGAAGAGAACAGGTCTAGGTTAGGAGAGAACAATGATTCCTATGCTCTAGGGCAGGAGGTTGGAGAACTCTGCCTTTGCTTCTCAGTCTCCTCATTTGTCCTGGGTCAGTAATGACTTTGATGCACATGGCTAGTTCATCTCTTCGTGGAGTGATGGATTGGTGGATTGCTCCTTACTGAGTGCCCACCATGATTCACCAGCCATTCCTTAGTACCAGGAGCTCTGCCAGATGCTGAAGTCAGAGATAAGTAGGGCAGGCACTGTCCGTCAGGAGCCTACAGACTGGAGAAAAAACACTGACCAGTGAACAGATGTTTATGATAAGCATGGCCCATGCTATCATGTGTATATGATTAAGTGCACAGAAGAGCAAGTAACTAACTCTGTCCAGGACACTGGAGAGGACTGAGGATAACTTTACAGAGAAACCAACCTTTGGCATGGGCTTTGGAATGAGCATGCAAGGGAACTTTGAAGGGTGCATTTTTCCAGGTAAAGAGGAGGCGTGGCAATATTCCATGCAGTAGGGAAAGCCTGAGCAAAGCCAAAGTGGGGTACAAAACTGTGGCACAGGGCAGTGATGGGACTCAGCATGTCTGGAATGCAGTGTGGTGGAGATAAATGGGTGTGAGGTAGTGGAAGGTGAGGCTGGTAAGGACTTGGCCTCTGGGAACCATGTTTGTCACAATAAGAAAGTACAAATACACAACCCCTGATCCAGAAACCTTGGCACCAGATGTGTTTTTGAAGTTACAGTTCTTTAAATTTTAGAAATGTAATACTTTGATTATGCTTTATATATTATATAATATTCCCAGTGGGGTCTGGGACCACACCCTGTAATAATCCTTTAATGTTTTTGACACCAAAAGACACACCCAAGAAAGAAAGAATGTAATGAGCTTCACGTCAGTTTAGATCAAGGTTTGCTACCAAATACATATAAAAAAACTTTTGAGTTCAGAGCTTGTTGAATTACGAAATTAAGGGTACGAAATTATGGGAGTGCAGCAGACTTTTTTTTTTTTGTTTTGTTTAATCCCAAGGGCAATAGGTGGTCATTAAAAGATTCTGCATAGGGAAGTAATACATTTTAATCAGGTGATAGAAAAATGTATCCATAGCCTTTATAGAGAGTGGATTACAGGGAAGGCCAAGGGATTTTGTGACTTTCCCCCCGCACTCTCCTCCTGACCCAATTGCTGTCTTTTAACCTCTTTTGACACTTCCTGGCTCTCCTTCCAGATTCTCCTCTTCAGACAAGCCTTTGTCTTCACACTCTTTGCAGGTCCACTCCTCACGTGCCTGGACTTCCTTCCTGGCAAGAGTGAGTTTTCATTCATTTTAAATCTCATCTCCCCCAGGAGCCTCCCCGGCTTGTATTGAGAATCCCCTACCTTTTGTTTCTCAGCATCCTCACTTCTGTATGGCCAATCATCTCCCCATAGCATTTGGAACTTTAGCATTGCCTAAGAGATGTAAGAGGTCATTTGCAGGTGAGGAAACAGGGGCCCAGAGAGGGGCCTGACAGAGCAAGTTGGCCTGAAAGATGATTGTAGAACCCAGTTCTCCTTGACCACAGCTTAAAGTTCTTTCCTGTTCACAGTGGTACTGGTGTGTTACAGCGTCCCAAGAGTTTGGTGTGAAACTGGGCTGTCTTTTCTTTTGAAGGAAAATTTGAAGATTTTTTAAAGTTATTATTTTTGATGATGCTTGGCAAGATGCCAAATAAATGATGTTTAGATTCCAGGTTAGACTTTTATACTTGGTCTTTTCTAGCATCTATAGCTTGAATCACTGTTTCATCCTTAACCAGTGTGGACTTTGATATACAATAGTATAGTTATTAATATTTTGGGACAATTATTTTACAACTTCCAGTTGCATTTTACTAGCTAAAGAGAAGAGTGCTTGGCATAATGGGAACTAACTGTTGAGAAAATGTTACCAAGCTCTTTATTACTTTCCAAACTGTGATACCGAATCTTCTTCCTTCAAACTGTGAAAAGGAGAGGACAGGAAGGAAACTTGTATAATTTATAAAATAGCACTTTGCCTAAAGACCATTATTATTATTTTTTTTCCTTTTTGTCTTTTTTACTGACTGGTAACGGGATTGCAACCCTCGGTGTCACGCCCGCACAGGGGACCGGCAACAGGATCGCAACCCTCGGTGTTGCACCCACACCGCGCTCAGCCAGTGAGCAGGAACCAGTCTCCACATGGGATCCGAACCCTCGGCGGGAGTGCCACCGCGCTCCCGAGCAGCACACTCTCCAGTGTGCCACCGGGCCAGCCCTGCCTAAAGACCATTATTGAAATAAGGTGTTAACTTTTGCCAAGTGTTTTAAATGCACCTTCAGTTCATAGTGATGTTAAAAAGAAAAGAAAAAAAATACTAATCTATAAACAGACTTCAAGCACACTAAGCATTGTACATTTTTTCAGCTATTTTATTTTGCTTCACCCCGTGAATTTTCCCCAGCCATTGGAAAAGGAATTACTCTTACAATACTTTGCAACAGGCACATATGAATTAATCTTAAACATATTTCAAGTGGTCTATAAATAGCTCAGCAGAACAGCAAAGTGCTGCTGCTGGTAGGCAGGGAAGCAAAACAAAATCCTGAGATTGACAAAGCCTGTTGGAATATTTCAGGAGTAGAAGTTGATCCACTTAGGCTTGGTGATCTCTCACATTGGATCTTGCTGTTGATATTTGCTGGTATGGCTGCTAGGGCTTGCTGGGCACCTGACTCATGATCACAGATAGTTTCCTTGTGGAAAGGGAAGAGCTGAACCCTAGTAGCCACGTGACCTTGGGCTTGGAACTTTACTTCTTTGAGCAGTAGTTTCTTCATATGTAAAACTGATACATCTGCCTCAAAAGATTGTTCTAGAGTCTAAACAAGATAATACAGAAATACACAGCATTGCACTCAGCACATAAAAGTAGAAGATGCTCAATAGATGTTAGTCTAGTCAGGACTCATGGCCTGGCAGGAAGAGCACAGTTCTGGACTTCTGAGCCTGGGTACAAAAGTATAGTTATTTTGGGACAATTATTTTACAACTTCCAGTTGCATTTTACTAAAGAGGAGAGTGTTTACCCAAGGGGTAAGTTAGAGCAAGTTACTTAACTTTTCTAAGCCTCAGATTCTTCACCCATAAAATGGTGATAAGTTGATGAGGTAATTATGCTAAGGGATCAACACTGTTTATTAAACAAGTGTTTTTAAAGGTCATATTGGTAGCTAAGCACTGTTCTAGGCACTGGGTATAAAATTATGCATAAAACTTATTCCTTGCCTTTAAGGCACTCAGACTCTAATCCTAGAGATGGATGACTGAACAAGCAATTTACTAGAGCGTGATATACACTACAATGGGTTCAGATGGGAACACTATTCTCAAGAACCTTATTTAGAGTTTGGGAGCTGCAGAGAGATTTTAAAAGAAATCATGGCTCAGACAGAACCTGAAAGAAATTCAGCAGTAAGCTGGCTGAAATGGGACTGGGAAGTTTTTTATCCATTGGCATTATCTAAAATGTCTTATATTTCTCCCTTAATTCTTATGTTACCTTAAGAAGGAGCTTCTGTTATTACACTGATTTTACAGATGAGGAAACTAAGGATGAGAGAGCCATATCCAGATTCACTCTAGAAGGCACCTTTTGGAGTTCTTGTAGAGCTCACCACAATTCTCTTTCCTCTAGGAATGCTGCCCCCTGCTCCCATGCACATGGCAGAATCTCTGACAATGACTTTCTACCTATCCCTACCTACAGTTGATTAGTGTGGCATAGACTAACATTTATAAAGCAAATGTATTTCACAGGGCCTAGTTTGCAAAGCCCTGCAGTCTCAGGTTTAGCCTAACCTTTTGGAATTACATATAGAAATGTTAACCTTGCAAAAGACAGGAAATTTTCCTCAGGCTAAAGTCTCTGTTCAGGATATAAAATTGTAACACAGCAAAGTTGCTGGCTTTCAAGGATAGATGTCCTTGGTTAACCTACCGATTGTTATGTAAAAATAATGAGGAAACTGCTGCAAGAAAACACAGTATTTGCTAAGAACAAGCTTTTGTTGGTTAATTGACTTAACCTTTTGCAAATTGCATTATGGAATGTCACTTTGCTTATTTCAATGATGTTACTAGTTTTCCATTTGTTAGCCATAATTCTGCCGATATCCTTGTGTCTTTGTAATGGTTAAATCAACTGAATTTTCTTGTCTTTACAATAAAAGGGAGAGGCTAACTTTGGAAGCGGCTGACACATTCAGTTTTGCCCTTCATAATGAGGAAATTACTGAAGCGCAGTCCATCCGGGCCTAATGCATACATAGTGCTTGAGTATTCGTGTAATTCTTTTCTTTGTATCTGTTACACAGGGAAAAGAGGAGTGACAGATTAGAACAAGGATGAACACCTGACCCAGCCTTGGCTAAACAAATTCTCTACCAGCAATGTAGACAGTGAATTGTGAGATACAGAGAGATTGGAATTTACTTGTGTCAGCATGTGTATTAGTCCATTTCTGTTGCTTGTAACAAAATAGTTGAAACTGGGTGATTTATAAAGAAAACAAAATTTATTCCTTACAGTTTCTGAGGCTGGGAAGTCCAAAGTCCAGGGAACACAGCTGGTGAAGGTCTTGGTGGTGGCAACAGTGAGCCAGGGGTCTCACATTGCAAGATGGTGAAAGCAGAGAGAGCAGAGAGAGCTAGAGAGAGAGACTAACATCCTCATTCACTCTTTTTAAAGCCCTCAGAACCACACCCCTGACCACCATTTTTAATCTATTCAGTTCTACATGGTCCTACAACCCAATCACCTCTTTGAGGCTCCACCTTTCAGTTACCATAATAGGATTTCCCACCCTCTTAACAGTCACAGTGGGGGTGAAGTTTCTAATACATGAAACTTGGGGGCCACAATTCAAGCTTCAATGAGTTTTGGGGGGACTTAATTCAATTCATGACAGCATGTTTGAGAAAAGGTCCATAAACAGCAAAGCTCTAACCTTTATTGCTTAGGATTAGGTTTAGCTGTGACTAAGAGATAAACCAAAATAGCAGGGATTTATCTTTTTCTTGTATTAAGGAATCTGGGGTTTGGTGCCAAGGGCTGATTTGGTATGTCCTTGATCCTCAGGGATCTTTAAATAGAGATAGTACTACTTCTTTCTTCTAATCATTATGTTTTTGTTTCCTTTTCTTGCTTTATTTCATGAAGCCTTCTACACAGTTTTGAATGTTAGGCAGCAGAATGAGTCTGTTCTCATACTTAGGTGGAAAATACTCTTTCATCATTAAATATTATAACTGTAGTTTTTTGTAGATGTTCTTTATCAAATTGAGAAAGTTTCCCTCTATTCTTAGTTTGTCAAGAGTTTTATTAGGAATGTGTGCTGCATTTTTTTAAACGTTTTTTCTGCATCTCTTCAGATGGTTATTCGAGGGTACTACAAAAAGTTCATAGAAAAATAGAATTAAAATGTATCACAAATCTTTCCATAAACTTTTTGAAGACCCTCATATGAATCACACATTTTTTTTCTTTATTTGGTTAATGTAGTAAATTACATGAAATGATTTTCAAATGTTGAACCAACCTTGTGTTTCTGGGAAAAAGCTCATTTGGTTGTAATTTTTATTCTTTTTGTATTGCAGGATCTCATTTGCTGCTTTTAAGATTTGTGCCCATGTATGCTTTAGATTGAATGTCCCCCCCAAACTTAATCCCCACTGTAACTGTTGAGGGTGGGAAATTCTATTGTGGTAGTTGAAAGGTGGGGCCTTGAAGAAATGATTAGATTGTGAGGACCATGTCATAGTGAATGGATTAATCCATTTGATGGTGTAATGGCAGTCGTGGGCATAGTTCTGATGCTTTACAAGGAGAGCACATGAGGAGCTCTCTCCCTCTCTGCCATTCTGCCATGTGGGATCCTTGCATCACTGTCACCACCATCAAGGCCTTCACCAGATGTATTCCCTAGACTTTGGACATCCCAGCCTCTGGAACTGTAAGCAATAAATTTTGTTTTTCTTATAAATTACCCAATTCCAGGTATTTTGTAATAAGCAGCAGAAATGGACTAATACAATGTACACAACAGATAGTGGTCTGTTATTTTCTTTATTTGTAATGCCTTTTGATATTCTAGGTTGACATATTTACCTTTCTAACACCTTAAGGAAAATGTTCCATTGTCTACTGGTCTTTGGTGTTTAATATGAGAAGTCAGCAACAATTTATATTATTGTTCCCCTGAATATAATGTCTTTTTATTCTGGCTGCTTTCAAATTTTTCTTTATCTTTGATTTTCAACAGTTTCATTATGATATTCTAAGCATGGTTTTCTTTAGAGTTGTTCAACCTGGGGTTTATTAAGCTTCTTGGATCTTTAAGTTAATCTTTTTTCATCAAATTTTGGGAAAATTTGACCATCGTTTCTTGAATTATTTTGCCTCATTTTCATTTTGTTATCCTTCTGGAACTTATTATTATTTTTATGTTAGACTGTTTGATATTGTCTCACAGGTCCCTGAGGCTTTCTTCGTTCATTTCACTCTTTATGTAACAATAACAATAATAATAATAATAATAATAAAATTACTACCAATTATTGAATACTCACTGTGTTCAGACATCATGTTAAATACTTTATTTGTGTTGTCTTATCTAATCATTCCAACAAACTATATGAGATATGTATAATTTAAATTTGAAGTATGTCATATCTCCATTGTGCAGATGTTCTAATAGTGTCAGAGACTGGCTAGCTTTTCACCAAACTTGTTTACTTTTCTCCACAATACACACTTAGACTACATTTCGCAGCCTCCCTTGCATTCAGGTATATTTACTTTGAGTTCTGGCAAATAGACTATGGGTAAAAGTGATATATGCTACCTCTGGGCTTGGCCAGTAATAACCTTCCAAGGGATCTTCCATTCTCTCTCTTCTTATTTACCAGTTGGATTTCTGTGCTTAAGATGAGATTGAAAGCCTTGTTTTGAAAATGATGGAGGGTCCATAAGCCTGGATTCCTGGATCACTGTTGGAGCAGTTTGCCAACACTCTCTTCCTACTTTCCTTGCTGCTGCTTGTTCTTTACATGAACAATAAAGAAACTGTTATTTTTTCCCTACGCAAATGGAATTTTAGGATTAGTTTTTTAGAGTCAGCGTTACCTTAACTAATGCAATATTAAAACTCGGAGAGGTTTCTAATTTTACAGATAACATAAGTAAGGGTCAGGGAGGTTAAAGAAAGTGTCCAAGGCCATATAGCTAGCAGGTGGTGATGCCTGGATTTTAAACCAGACTTTTCTTCCTCAAAAGCATATGTCCTGAATGGGTAAAGAGACATGAAAATCAACTACATTGTATACTGATTAATTAAAATAATTAAAGAAGGCATATGTCTAAACCACCATTTAGTTTTTCTTTCTTTCAAAAGGTATGCCTTTGAAAAATGTTTTGGCACTTGATTTAGAATTTAAATGTTATTGTACATCCTTACTAAGTATTGGTAAAAACAGCAGAAGGTCTGGAGTCAAAAGATTTCAGTGCAGACTTTGTTGTTTTCTGACTGTTCATGGATGCAAGTCATACAATATCCATCTCATAGGATTATTGTGAGAATTAATTCCATCATAACTTGCAACAGCCACAGAAATAACAGCTAACATTTTTTTTTAGCTTTTGCATAGATTATCTCACCACCCTATGATGCAAGTACTATTATTATGCTCAATTATATAAATGAGGAAATACAGAGGTTAACTGTAAGGATAACTTCAAATAAAATAGTGTATCCTAAGTATCTATTATATGTATCTATTATCTATTTGTATGATTTGTATCTATTATATGCCACACACAAATGCATGCTAGTTTATTTTTCCTTATATACTTACGTCTTGTTCAGTAGAGTCACAAGCAACATGCTGAATTCAACCAGACATCAACATAGTTACCATATGAAGGTCATATTTTTCCTTACTCAGGTACCCAGTTCAGATTTAAACTCTTTACATTTCAAAATACCTCCCCCAAAGACAATTCCCCCTTCATTAAATAACCCATTCAGTTGGAACTATTTCATTAACTGAGAGCTTCCAGAATTTCCCATTGATGGAAAGGAAGTTTTAAATGACCATATCTTGTCCATTTCCCTGTACAGCTAAGAAAGGGTGAGAAAGAAATTTATTTTACCAAACCAAACAAAAACAAACAAACAAACAACCCCCCCAAAACTTACCCAGCAATGCAAATTGAAGAAAACTAAATTATATTTGAACTAAATTAATCTATATGAATTAGACTGATATTTAAATTGTTTTCTTTATATAAATTTCATTATAGTTACCCAAAACATCCTGCTGTGTGGGGTATTAAGTGGTTCACAGATAAAGATGAAATGCCAACATTAATAGCAAAGCTGTGTATAGAGAGAATTTGAGCTTTAACTTCACTACGATTTTGTTTTCTTGGAGACTGAATATTGTCACACATATCATAAACTTAGGCAAAGGATTTGAGAATGATGAACCATCAGACATAGAGCAACTGCTGAATTAGGTACCAAGGTTAAGATTAGAACAGGCGAGGGCAAGTTTCCAGCTTCCAGATTGAATGGAAATCATCTTTCCTTCCCAACTCATTCAGTTCTAATGCTCTGAGCATGCCCTGTTGCATCTTGTTATGGGCAAATCTGCATGTTAACTCCAAGCTCCCTGAGGTAGCCACAGAGCTGGCTCTGCAGTCTCTGCTCTAGATTCTTTGATGGTGCTGAGACATCTGGGTCAGGTCCTTCAGGGTGATCACAGGCCAAATGCAGCAGGTTAATCTCTCACTTTCTAAGTGGACTCAATGCAGCCGAATCTCTTTGAATGCCTGAATGGACCTCCAACCATTGGAGAGCTATATATAAAGCCTGAAGGGTCATCCCTTCTAGTCCTATGTCTGTGTAACCCCTTCAGAGTAATGACACGATAAGCCGTATGACCCCCTTTCTATACTGGGGGCATGCACTAGGTTCATGTCACTTCGATTTTTCAGATAAAAGCTACGTACACACATATCCAGATTAGCAGAATGGCCAATGTCCCTTCCTCTCCTATCCTGACTGCTGGAGTTTTCTCAGTCTAAAAGATCTATTCCTGCTCAAAATAGTTCTTGGAGAAAAAACTAGGTAATATGGTAAACCCAATTTTAGCTTCTCTTTTTTTCTGTCATTGCTCTGTAACTGTCACATGGCCTTGGTCTTGAAAACAGAAGATTCTTCCCAGTTGTTTGCCCTCCAGCCATCACAGCTTTCTTCCTGGATGCCCTGGTGCTGCTCCAGGCATCAGGCCATTCCATTTGGTGGTAGGACATATGGAAGAAAGAAGGAGAGATCTCTCCCCATAATGCTATATCTGGGCTCCAGAGGCCCCAGTGATTTAACAGGAGACTAACAAGGCCATTCAGTGGTGTTTTGGGAAAGAACCTATTCCCCCTCGAGTTACATCAGCTGAGGATTCTGAGTCAACACTGGCTTGGACTCTGACATTATAACTCTTGATTCTCTCACACCAGGGCAACAGCCAGCCCCAGGAGGTCATAGAGCCCATGATCCTGGGGACTCTCAATCGGTTGCTGCCCTGGATGTCCTTTTCTCCTCCCTGTTCTAAGTCCGGATTCATTTCCTGTTGCAGAATAAATGACACTTTTTAAGAGTCAGACACTGTTAAATCACATATCAATAATAATGAAAAGAATGATCCAAACATAGTGGTCACATGTAAGAAATATATGAGGTAGGCTTTCTTAGCGTGGTTTTGTAGATGAGGACAGTGAGGACCAGAGAGAGAAAGTGACTTGCTTAAAGATATAGAGAGAACCAGTGGTAGACCCCAGGTCTGTCTGATTCCCACATAGCAAAGTGATAGGTATGAGAATTACCTTGGGTGTCATCAGCTGGAACAGGGACAGGAACAAATGCATCTGGGTGCATAGGCTGTGATACCAGTGACTCCATCAAGGACAATGCAGAAGGCCCTGGAAAAAATCTATCCAGGCAGATTGTTGGAATTGCATCCTGTAAGACCTGTTCTCTTTAGGGCCTGCTACCTCCATCCTTCTTGGCTTCTCCTCCTGTCATGCATAAAGCCAAGTTATCAAGTACCCGAGGTACCCATCCTAGGTGGGACTCCCTTCCAGGTGCTGCCATTGATTGGACCCAGAGGACCAAGAATAGACCCATCTTGAGTATCTAGGGCTTAGGCACTGGTGCATTGCAGACTCTTAGTGAATGTCTGTTACATGGACAAAGATGAACATTCACCAGACATGTTCATCACAGCAATTGCCAATTCACCACCCCCTTCGAAAAGCTGCAGTCCCACCCACAAGTGACCCTAGATAGTTTCTTGAATAAAGACTTGCTACTTGCTAGATTAGTAGTGACTATTTGACTTGAGGGCAGCAATTCATAGGCTGGCCATTAAGCCATAAGAAAGCTTGGCCTGAAGAGAAACGGCAGGGAAATCAGGTAGATGAGCTAGATTTCTCCCTTCAGAATCTCACCTGAAAAATATGTACAATAAGCCAGTTTGTAAGATGAGGAAGAAGAAGACATAAATAGAAGGAGAGAACAAATGGTGAAGTCCCAGGATTGGTGATGCCTTGGATTTTATACAACAAACTGTCTTCCTTTGTGATCCTGTCTCCCTTGTTGAATGTAAATCCTGACAACAAATCTATGTTATCTGAGGTAGCTTTACAGAGTCTCTGTTTCTAGCAAAACCAAAAGAACCCTTTCTGAGGTGAGTAAAGACACAGCCCTGGTTTGGGGGTTCTGGCTTTTTGGTGTTGACTGCCAGACAAGCCCTCCCCTCCAGTTCAAGCCTCGTCTGGCTCTGTGCTTGGTTCTGGGTCAAGTTGGAACCTTTCCTTCTTGGGTCTCGTAGTGCTGTTTGTGGCCTTGTTCCTGAAAGACGAGTAGCTTCATAGCCATCCTCAACACAAACACATGCCAGATCCTAAACACAAATGAACCAAGCTCCAGACTTGGGTGGCACATCAGTGAATGGTGGAGAATGTTAATAGGAGCCGCCTTTCTACAGCTTCTCCACTGTTTTATGATTTTGTCCTCACACTGCTTCCTCCCTGGGCAGTAGCTCTAGATAAGAAGGAACTGGTCTCTCTCGGCTCGGGCTCTCTCTCTTTCATTTGTTTAGGTGCCTTTCTGGACCTTACCTGGCTTCGAGTTTCTTATCTCATCCTTTGGCCTGTCCAGGATCTCTCAGGGAGACCTGTCACATCAGCAAAAGGGAAACTAAGCAGTGAGATGGGCTTCCAAAACTGTGTGCTGAAGGAGATTTGCAAATCTAGCACATTTTGGAAGATTACATTCCCAGAGAATGGTTTAACTCTCTGGTTAATTTAAAATCTCAACAGAGGAAGAGGACTATTTTCTAGTTTCATTTCTAAAGCAATAGAATAATTCTGGATTCTAGGATCTAGCATCTCCGTAATCTGTTCTTCATGGATGAGGAAACTAAGGATCAGCAAGGCAAGCCCCTTGCCTAATTTTAGGTCCACTAAAGAACCCTAAAATCCTGACCCCTTGCTGCATGTCTTCTCCACTAAAGACCCTCCCTGAAGTGTTTTATTGATGGTATAGGCTATACAATTAATACTTCTGTTAATCAGGTTGATAAGGGCATATGAAAAAGGGGTGCCGCAGGTGTTAATGTTCACATTATCACATTTAATCCTTAAGTTACCTCTGAGATGGTTATTATTGTCCCCATTTTAGAAGTAATAAAATGTAGGCTTAAGGAGTTTAAATAATAATGATGACAGCTATCACATGTTAAGTGCTATGACAGTTCCAAGTGATTTGCGAGCAGCAACTCAATCCAGCTCACAATACTGTTAGGTAAGTATTATTACTAAATGAATTGCCTGAGGACACACAGCCTAGATTTGAATCATGTCCCACCACTGTGACAGCTGCATTTGAGCTAAAGCAGATGGTCCTAGAGCAAATCAAATCTCTATGTAAAAATATGTGGGAAATTTCACTGAACCAGCATCAAGCATGCAAACACGTTTATTGCATTTATGTCCTAGATAAACAAACAAGAGTCTGCAAGGTGGATGTACAAGGTTTATTTCATGTTTGTTTCCTCAGGACACTTAGCATGCTGGGGCTTAGCAAGTGTTATTGGATGGATACATGAATGAATAAATGTAAAATGTTTGTATTGCTCTGCCATTATCTGATTTTGTGACTTTGGGCAATGACTTGGTCTCTCTGAGCCTTTGCTTCCTACGTGTAAAATGCTGAAGGGAAAAGGAAAAGGCATGCAGTCCTAACCACTTAGGATACCCTCTGTACTGATTTTGGGGGCCTTGGACCACTGCCCTGGGGCTTCTAGAGAACTAGGAGAGCACAGAACGGCCTGAGCCCACACCTTCAGAGAAACTTTGCCTTTCACACTAGGCCATGTCAGGAATCACTTATGGGTCAAGCCAGTCTTGATGAGGTGGGAAACAGAAGTTTCTGGGAGGGATACAGTGCCTGTGGTTGGCAGAATGTTGTCTTCCATGACCTTTGCTCCTTGGTATTAGGCCTGGAATATGTTATGTTGCATGGCAAAAGGGACTTTGCAGATGGAATTAAGGTTGCTAATCAGTTGGTATAAATTAGGAGGTTATTCTGGATTATTTAGCCTGATGTACTTGCATGGTCACTTAAAATTAGAAGAGGAGACAAAGGGTCACTGAGAGAGAGATGGCAAAAGGGACCTTACATGCTATTATTTTCTAGCATTTATTCTTCTCTGGCAGAAGAGATAGAAATGATGCAGCATCATGAGGACTTGATGCACTATTGCTGGCTTTAAAGGTCAAAGAAAGGAGCCATGAGCCAAGGAATGCAGGCAGCTCTAGAAGTCCAGAGCAGTCCCCAGCTGATAGCCAGCAAGGGAATGGGAACCTCAGCTGTACAATTGCATGGAACTAAATTCTGCCAATGATCTGAAGTAACTGGACACAGACTCTACCCTGGTGTCCAGAAAGGAACACAGCCCAGCTGAAATCTTGATTTTGGGCTTATGTGACTAGAAGCAGAGAAACCAACCAAGCCCACTTATTACTCACACACCTGTGAGGTAATAAATTTGCTCTGTCTTAAGCCTTTAAATGTGTGATAATTTGTTACAGAAACAACAGAAAACTAACACATGGTCCAACTAGAAAAACAGGAACCGTTTTTAGTACTTGAAACAAAAGAAATGTAATGCATACATTTTGTTACCATAGTGGTGGAACAGCTAAAAAGCCAAAGAGCAAACAGTGAGGAAAACCTAGAGACTGGCAATAGTAGGCAATGACTACCGTCCCTAGGTTCTAGGGACAAAGGCGGGAGGTTGAATTACTGGAACCAAGAGGAGAATTGACAGATGGACTCTGGAACCAGCCTGGAGATGCTGTTGTTGCTGGAGATGCAGTATTAGGTAGGGTAAGAGAAAATGCCTTCACATTGGTCAAACTAGCAAAAAGCTAGCTAATATGGGAGTTTTGGGGATATAGCCTGTGACAGAGAGCAAAGAAAGATATAGTGGATGAAATTGGGGAGAGAGATGGATCTCAAATGAATATGAGGGGGCTTCAAAAAGTTCATGAAAAATGCACACTATAAAAAAAACATTGCATGGATTTCAACTTTTTTCTTGCACAAAAATAAACTGTACTAACTTGTTATAATAGGTCTGAACAGCATTGAGTTTGAAGCACTAATAAGGATAAGATATTAGTTTGAAAAGAGCCCCTATCAGAGTAACGTTAATTGAAGCAAGAATAGCATCAAATTTATGGTGAAGCTTGCATGGAAGAATGGTGAAATCATTGGTGCTTTACAAAAAGTTTGGAGACAGTGCCCCAAAGAAATCAGCAATTTACAAATGGATAACTCATTTTAAGAAGGGATGAAGTAATGTTGAAGATGAAGCCCACAATGGCAAACCATCCACATCAATTTGCAAGGAAAAATTAACTTTGTTTGTGCCCAGCAGAAACTATAACCAATACCATAGACATCTCAATTGGCTCAACTCACACAATTCTGACTGAAAAATTACAGTTGGGCAGACTTTCCATTTGATGGGTGCAAAACTGTAGTGTGCAGATCAGCTACAGATAAGGGCAGAGCTTTTAATGGAAATCTGAAACAAGTGGGATCAAGATCCTGAATCATTTCCTCAAAGAATTATAAAAGGAGATGACACACAGCTTTACCAGTATGATCCTGAAGACAAAGCACAATCAAAGCCATAACCACCAAGGGGTAGAAGTCGTCCAGTCAAAGCAAAAGTGGACCGGTCAAGAGCAAAGATTACGGCAACAGTTTTGTGGGATGCTCAAGGCATATTGCTCGTTGAATTTCTGGATGGCCAAAGAATGATAACATCTGCTTATTAGGAGAGTGTTTTTTTTTTTTTGTCTTTTTCCGTGTCCGGCAACGGATCGCAACCCTCAGTGTCGCGCCCGTACCGGACCGGGACCGGCAACGGGATCGCAACCCTCGGTGTTGCTCCCGTGCCTCGCTCAGCCAGTGAGTGGGAACCGGTCTGTATGTGGGATCTGAACCCTCGGCGGGAGCACCACCACGCTTCCCAAGCGGCGCACTATAGCAGTGCGCCACCGGGCCGGCCCCAGGAGAATGTTTTGAGAAAGTTAGCCATAGCATCAGCAGAAAAAAAATCCTGGGAATGCTTCACCAGAGAGTCCTTCTCCACCATGACAATGCTCCTGCTCATTCCTCTCATCAAACAAGATGGGAGTTTTGTGAGAGTTGCAATGGGAAGTCATTAGGCATCCACCTTATAGTCCTGATTTGGCTCCTTTTGACTTCTTTTTCTTTCCTAATCTTAAAAAAATCTTTAAAGGGTCCTCATTTTTCTTCACTTAATAATGTAAAAAAAGACTGCAGTGACATGGTTAAGGTCCCAAGACCCTCAATTCTGTAGTGTTGGATTAAATGGCTGCTATCATCTCTTACAAAAGTTTCTTGAACTTCATGGAGCTTGTGTTGAGAAACAGCATTTATATCTTTTATTTTTATCTTTCAATTCCATTTTCCATGACATTTTTGAAGTCCTCTCCTAGGTCTAGGACTGAAATTACATCTCTCTGGAGGATCCATGGGAGGCAACTTAGTTTCATATTATAGATTTTTTTCCCTAAATATATTTCGAGGCTGTGTTCTTAAGTCATAGTATTTTGTAATTACATCATTGAGGTAAACTAAAAAATTGCTATTGTATAGTGGTCCTCTTTGTCTAATAATGCTTTTGACCTTAAAGTCTATTTTTTTTTCTGATATCATAAAACCAGCTTTCTTCTTTTCACTATATTCTTGCTATATAGTTTTCTGTCCTTTTACTTTTTATGTACGTATGTTCTTTTAAGTGTGTGGCATACACAACATTTGGCTATATTTTAAAAAATTCCTGCCAACCGTCTCTACCTTTTAATTGGTGAATATAGTCCATTTATATTCATTGTGGTTTCTGATGTATTTAGTTTTATGTTTACCTTTTACTTAGTATTTTTTATCCTGCTCTTTTTATGTTTTTTTTTTCTTTCCTTACTTTTCTTATGGGTTGAAAGTTCTTTACCCTGATTCTTTTCTTCTTAATTGCTACCCTAAAATTTGTAACATGCCTATCTAGCTTAAAGCATAAAATTAATCAATATTTCTACACTCATCCAAACATTACAAGGATCCAAGAAACACCTTAAATCTGATAACTTGTCTCTGACCTCACATTATTATTTTCCAGCTTTTTATTCCTATCTAGATTTTCCTTTTTATAATATATTCAAAATATTTGATACATATATAATCATATATGCAAGTTATAAAACAGAATAATATAATAAACACCCATGAACCTACCACCAAATGCACAGTTTAAACATTTCCTAAAATTTGTTTTGTGATTTTCCTCTATCCCATCCCCCTTCATTCCCTCCTCAGAAAAAAACACTGTTTTGAATTTTATGTTTATTATTTAAGTGGTTTTTATAAAAATCTATTTGATTGCAACAACAATAAAAAACTTTAAAAGTAAGATAAACTTGTTAAATAAGTTTGTTAGAGGTGTTGAAGAATGTTATACTGTTTTCTGGGACTTACTTTTTTTTGTAACTCAACATTATATCTCCAAGAAAACACATTGATCTTTGTAGCTGCATTTTATCCCTGTTCATTGCTATATAACATTCAATTGAGTAAGAAGACCATTTTTTATCCATTCCCTTGCTGATGGCTTTTTCTCCCCAGTTTTTCCTATTATAAACCATGCTGCTATGAGAAATCTTGCCATCTAGGATGCATACTTAAGAGCAGAAGAACTGGGTCATTGTTGAAAATTATTTGGCATTGTATTTTGTACTTACATTATAGATCTATTACTTGCTTACCATTCTTTTTTCCATCTTTGACCTCCCATTTAGAATCATTTTCCTTTCCCTGAATCATCCTTTACAAGTTTCCTTAATGAGGATCATCAAACTTTCCTACCTCAGATCTGAGAACGATGGCAGCCATCACCTTCCCCAGATTAAAATTTGAAAAATTCTTTTTTGAGGGGGATTGATAACTTAAGAGACCTTGCTTATGAATAATGACATTTGCAAGTTGCACTATGAAAGGGCTGGATCTCTGCTCTGTGCCCTTATGTGAGACCTTCAACACCCCCAGACAAGACAATCAGCATGTCTTGCTTCAGTTTTAAATATGAAAGGCAGATAAAGATACATAGACACCCATAAAAACAGAGAGTAAGATGAGAGAAAGGAAGACATGGGATTCTGGAAACAGGTGGTCCAATATCGATGAGAGTAAGGACATTGCCTTGGCAAGTAAGTGAAAACTCAGGATCTCAAATATGCCTTGGGCCTGGAGAGCAACCATTGAACTGCAACAGGAGAATCAAGTCTTCTTGGTATGGTAGATTAAATTATTTGTCCCAAATTCTTTACCCCTTCCTGCAGGCACTTCTTTGGTATGCCCTCATGGTGGGTAGACTTGACTTTGAACTTGCCCATGTGACTTGCTTAGGCAAATGGCATGGAGGTTAAAGTGAGAATTGCCTGTTCTAAGCCCAGGCATTAAGAGGTTGTGTGTTTCTGCTTTCCCTCTTTGGCTTCTGTGATCACCACATAAAACATGTACTTCTGCTAGCTGGCTAGTCCTAGAAGAGGAATGAGATCCAGATGGAGCAGAGCTGAGCCCGCAGATCCACGAAATTAATGATTACCTTTTAGGACAATTGAGTCTCAAAACAACTAAACAATTAACCAATATAATTAACCAATACAAGTAGAGAAATTGCCAAGAGACTATACATTTCCTGATGTGTAAGGAGGAAATACATTATATGATTCAGTTGTAAATAATATCGTATAATGTAAACATCAAATATTGATTTAACCAAAATTGAGATATGATAGTTGTGTGAGGAGGATGGGGATGCAAGGTGTGAACTGATGTGTATGTACCTGTGTATACACTCATGAGGATTTTTTATGATGGTAAAATTCCCTTTTTTCAAAATAGGAAATTGTGGAAGAAACTGACAGTGGCCCAGCAACATATATTTTTTTCTTCCCTAGTAAGAGAATTTTAGCTGAAAATGTGGCTGCCCAGGATAAAGAGCAGAGTTCCCAGTCTCTCTTGTAGCTAGGTGGGGTGATAACAGCAAGTTCTAGACAGTAGGGTGTACATGGGATCGATATGTGCATTTTCTGGGTTGCATCCTAAGAAAAAAAGCAATGAACTCTTCCCGTTTCCTTGTCCCCATTCCACTGGGAGAAATGTGGTCATGGTGACAGGCCATCTTGGATCAGGTGATTAAAGCTTCTTCTAACTTGACACTGCCATTTATAAGAGAAAAACAAGCTTTTATTTTAAGGCACTGGCATTTTGTTCTCTGTCACAGTATCCAAACCTATATCCTAACTAAGAAAGCAAAAGGCAATGTCTGAAGTTGAATAATCAAGAATAAGTAGTAGAGGGTGTTATTTAGAAATATGGAGTCGAACACCAGAGAAATAGCTAAAAGCCTTGAAAAATGTTGTCACTGGGAATCTTAAATTTACAGAGAGGGATGGAGTAGGAAACCACTATTTGTCCTTTTAAACTGTGCATGTATACTGTTAAAATTACATTAAAAACAAGTCTTTCTCACATATATCACATGCACACACAATTTTATAATTTGTGATTGCTGTCACTTTGAATGAAATATGATGTTTTCACACAGGAGATTGTGATTTAAGGTATTAGGGAAAACACTGAGATACCAACAGTTTTATTTGAAACAATACAACTACTGACAAAATTTGATCCATGACATCACTCTCCTATTTGTAATCCCAAAGCATAAATATAAGACTAGAGAATGGTTTCAAAACAACAAAATGATTATATGACAGTCAAGAAATCTGAAAAGATAAAAATGTTTAGATGCAACCAGGACTCACCATTTCAGGGGTAAATTAAGCACTTACTGCCAAGGACATTGTAGGGCTGTAAACCTACCCACCTGAGGTGGGATCATGATTTAACAAAACGTGCGAGACCCACTTGTGACATGGAATGAAAAATGCTGCATTATTGCAGGAGAGGAGAATGCTTACAAGACACTTCGCTGGTGTTACTCTTTGGGAACACAAACATAGTGCCACAGCCTCTTCATATCTTGCTTTCCCTTAAAAATATGCTTAATTGATGCACAGCTTTTTATGAGCAGGAAATCGAGGAGTTCAAAAATCATCCAGGCAATGTGGACAAGTGAATTTATATTCATCAGAGAGAGAGAATCTAAGAATCTTGCAATATTAGATTTGGAAGGGCCCATAGATATCATTTCCTGCAACCGTCTCATTTTTTGTGAGGAAGGTAAGGCCAAGTGACGGTAGTTATTGGCCCAGAGTCACTCTGAGTAGCTGAAGACCCAGAGAGGGACAAAGTAAAAAAAAGAAGAAAATACCATACCTTGTCTTTCTTCCTTGGTGTAGATCCCTGGTCTACACCCAGGGTTGGGGCATGGAGAAGATTTAAATTGGGTGAGAAATTGAAAGTTTGATTTAAAACAGCCTGGACTTTTAAATACATGAAAGCGAGCCATAGAGAGCTCAGTGTGACTGCTCTTGTAACTGAACAGTGATCCAAAAGACATGCATTGTGCTTGGAATGTGGCCCAAGGGCAAGGAAGGATGGTCTACCCAGGAGTGGTTGATGGCAGAGAGGTAGGAAAAATAATGCTACTGCCTAGTGGTACCTCAACCAGTTCCACCTGTTCAACCAACCAGTTGCACGTGGCCCCCACTTACCTCACCTGTGAGCCTCTTGGCGCACACTGGGTGGTTGATCTTGGCATTCACGGAGACAAGGACAAGAGGAGGAGAGAAGTGGAGAACCTGGAGTTCGGTTTGCCAATGATGAGCCTGAGGGACTTTGGAATATCCATGTGCGAATATCCATGGATATTCAAGTGGATAGGGAGCACACTTTGACTTTTTCTTTTAAGTCCGAAGCTTAGGGGAAAGATCTAGAATAAAGACAGAATTAGAGAGACATTAGATTTTAGATAGTGATTGAAATACTGGAAGGTGCTGACATTTTCCAATGAGAATATAGTAAGAAGAGGCTGAAGGTACAGGCCCGAGGGACACAGACCTTCGAAGAGTGAGCTTAGAAAAAGGAGCCCACACAGGAAAGTGAGAAGGAGCGGCTGGAGATAGAAGGCAAACTGGAAAAAGAAACGCCATGGAAGCTAGGAAAGGAGAGTGCTTTAGGGAGGAGGAGCTGTCTGTGTGTCGAATGGAGGCAAGAAGTCAAGACTGAAGGCGTGTTGTCTTTGGATTTAGTAAAATTAAAAGTCATTCATGACCATGGTAAGAGAATGTGAGAGAAGTGGGGAGGGTGGAAACATAATACTGAAGATTTATATACATACACACACATATATATATATATATATATTTTTTTTTTTTTTTTTTTGTAAGATGAGAGGAACTTGAGCATGTTTGAAGCTATGGAGCAGGGACTATTGACTATTGCAAAGAAGATAAGGGGGTCGTAAGTGATGGTGTAAGATCCTTGGAAAGGCAGAGTGAAATGGATTTGGTATTTAAAAGGGAGGTGTTAAATGGTATGAGGAACATCTCTTTTTAAAACAAGAAAGAGGGGAAGAGAAGGTGTGGAGGCATCATGATTACAGTTCAGTAGCAATTAGAAAAGCTGGTGCACTAGGGCCTCATTAACAAAGGTATGGCATCAATATCAAAGGAGGTGACACCCCCCTTGAACTGTGATCTGGCCAGATGTTCCAGACAATGCTGTGTGCGGTCTGGGTAGCACATCTTGAATGGAGACTGAGCACCTGGGGCATTGGTTTAGAGGAGTTAAGCACTGATGATATGTCTGAAAGTGGGTGAAAAACAGGGAAATGTTAGCCTGGAGAAATGTGGATTTGGCAGAGAAGCAATTAAAATCTTTACATGGGAAAGTACTTCAAAAAGTTTGTGGAAAAATAGAATTAAAAGATAATATGAATCCTTCCATAAACTTTTTGAGGACCACTCATATCTGGAGGAAAGATCAGGGTTGTACTGTTTTGGTATTAGAAGGCAGATTTAGAGCAGAACTTACAAGAGACAAACCTTTTTTAGTGATGTAGTATGGACTGGAATGTAAGTGTGGACTGACTTTTGTTAAGGAATATTAGGAAAAGTGGTAAGACCTAGCCATGTTTCCACAGAGAGTTTAGGACTACATAAATGTTTCATTCAAAAAGTATTGAGTTTTATCATGTGCCAGATACTATGCTGGGTTCTGGCCGCACAATCTGAATCAGGCAATTAGCCTGGAATCAAGTGTGGGAAACAGACGTACAAAAAGATACTTAAAATACAACCAGCTGTACTTGGCATAGCACACACCATTCTAGGAGATAGCCATAGCTATTAATAAAATATTAATGTATTCTATTTATTTATTCATATATTTCATCACAAACACAAGAATTTCATTCTCCTCGGATACAGCATGTTATAATTCCAGTGATCGAACTCTTTAAAGAAAAGTACCTGGTTGTCCACACAACTAATACCAAGTTTTACAAGGCAGAAGAAGAATTATATCAAAAGTTTCTGTTCTGATCCTGTGAGAGGATCAGAAAGAGCACAGGTGCACTGTAGTCGAAATAATCCACTGAGCTAAAAAAAAAAAAAAGATGGAGCAATTGAAGCCTAGAAATGCAGGAAGGTTGTATAAACACTCCCTAACTATCTGTCACCTATTCGTGTCAATATTTACAAGTCAGCAGACATGCTTTTCACATGATGACTGCATTAAAGTGATTGGGAGAAAGTAGGCCCAACTGAGTTGGGAAACCCACGAAAGGTTTTATGTGATGTACCTGAGTTTAGTGCAGGGATGACATCGGATACCTGGGAACATGAGATCAGAGAGCAAAGGCTCCTAACCCAGGCCTGGGCATGGGATGTGGAAGGAAGAGGAGCAGGCACGGGAGGTGAAACTGGCATGGAATGGAATCAGCCAGGTGGATGGGAGGGAGACTCCAGCCAATGGAGACCACAAAAATAAAGTCAAATGGATGCACCAACGTGGTGTGTACATGTGTGCATGGTGTGTGTGTGTTTTAACCTTTACATTGTGAGCAGTTCAGCAGTGCTCTTGAGCAAAATGTGAGGCTGGGTACCAGTGGTGGGATAGAGAAAAAGGCCTTTTGAGCATGGTTTAAGTTGAGAGTCAAGTGGAGAAATTAGAGTGGGCAAGACTGAGATAACAAGAGACCAGCAAGAGCCTGCGGCCAGGCTCCAGAGAGAGGTGACAAGTACCTGGACCACTGCAGTGGGCCCAGGGTGGGGGAATGAAATGACTCTGAGAAATGCCTGAGATGTTGTTTTGAAAGTGTTGTAGGGTTTTGTAGTTTGCAACAGAGGAAAGAGCCTTGATCAGAGTTTTGGGAAATACATAAGATGTCATTCTGGCTCTGCCTTGTGTGACCACCTATGTGCCTTTGGTAGGCCCATTCACCTGGTGGGTCCAGTGTCCACTGCAAAATGGAACAGATTAAGGAGAAGTTAGCAAAGCTTCTTTCACACACAGCAGTTCATGATTCTATTGTTTTCAGCTCTGGATGAGCAAGTACAATGATATGTTTATTCACATACTCAACAAATATTTGAGACTGACAAGGTGGCAGACACTGTGCTATACTAAACATTTGCCTTCCTTGAGAGGGACAGATTAGGTCCTGGTCCTTAGAACAGGTTTATTTTCCTCCCTGCAGGAGAGGAGATTTTCACCTTCATTCTTATTCTCCTAGGAACCAGACCCATTAAGCATGATTAAAAACAGGTCTTATCAGGAGTTGAGTCTGGTGCTCAACTAGAGATGAAAATCCTAGGTACTGTGAACTAAATTTCACATAAGGATAAAAGAACCCATAGAATGTTGGCCTTGCCCTAGCCACTGGTCTGAGCTCAGAGTGTGGTATTAAGAATCACGGTTTATCTTCATTGCGGTAATTTGTCCTTTTATGAAAGAATTTCTGGTGCACTTTTACTGCTCTTAGAAAGCTGGTAGTTTTGAAAAATTCACAAAATAGGTTTTTAATTCCATTCTGCTCCTATCACAACCCAGTAATTCTCACATTATTTCTGGAAGATTAGCAGACACACAGTTGTAGTGACATAATTAGTATTCACAGGAGATAATAACGTCAAGGGGTTTTGTTGCTCTTAGAATCTAAATGAAAATATGAGGATAGCAAAAGTTGGATTTGTGATCATTTCTTGGCATAAATTGGGTGCTTGCTTAAGAAAATTTTAATGCCATAAATGAGATTGTATAATGCAAATATGTTGGATAAATCACTTAAAAGAAAGTAGATTTTGTTTACTTTATCCTTAGCTTCCTACCTGTAAGGAAAAAGCATTGCTCTTTCTGCAGAATTCCGTTTCTGCTATGAAATGGTTAATCCTGAGAACTGTTTCAGACAATAAAATGCTGACTGGAATCTTTCTGACAATACTTTAATTCTTCATCTTTTGTGTGTGTGCGTGTGTGTATGTGTGTGTGTGTGTGAGACTAATTGAAATAAAAGCTTGGGAAGCTTAATGTTAAGGAAACACTATGTGCTCTGTGCTGCAATTCTGTGAAGGGGGTGTCTATGTGGTGAGGAGCTCTCTGCTCTGGAATTTTAAGTTAGAGACCTAACCAAAGAATCAATATTTCAATTAGATGCTGTGGTGGGTTTGGGATTACTGTTACTGTAGCCGAAAGATTGCTGGGTCTTTTCTTGGGAGGGGCATTATTCTCAGCTGTTTTTTATTTTCTTTTTAATCCTAGCTCCTAGAGTCTGTCTTTCTGCTTTGTCTGCATTTAAACCACTGATGTGACCAGCTAGAAAAGAACCCAAAATGTAAATTATTAGTACTCCCATAAAGGCAGCGAACAGCATGCTCTGCAGTGGCCATTTGAGGGAAAACAATCATTATCTATAATTCTGTAGAGTCCTAGAAACTGACCCTTCGAGTTGGCAGGACCAGTCCCATCATTTGTCAAAGAACGCTTCAATGATCACCTGGAGGCGTGGCCAGTGAGGAGGTGACAGTGATGGGGACACAGTGTGGGTGGACCTCCTGCCCCCTCCCCTGGATTCAGTCAACCAGAGTAGCTCCCCTTTCATCTCTTTTCCATACTGAGTTTTATGAGACCTTTGATTTAAAAGATGATTCTATTATTTATAAACTATGAGTGAAAAATGACTGATACCAGGTCCACCTTCCTGGGCTTCCTCACAGGTGGTCATTTCGTTCCTACTTTCAGGGTAGGGTGCTCATGACTTTTTCATTTTAAGCAAAATCACCACCAGCACCACCACCAATAAAATGGTTTATTTCTCAGGATTTGAAATATTTGGGCAAAGTCATTTCCATCTGCCATTTCAAAAATTTTAAAAAAATTTTATTTACTTATTTATTTATTGAAACGTAACTGATTAAATGTATATGTGGAGTACAGAGTTGAATATTAGTACTTGTGTACAATGTGTGATGATCAAGTCAGGATAATTAGCATGTTCATCATTACAAAATGTAATCATTTCTTTGTGTTGAGGACATTCGATCGCCTCTTTTCTAGTCATTTGATTACATACAGTAAATTAATGTTAATTATAGGTGCCTAGCTTGACAGTACATCAATAAAACTTATTTTTCCAAACTAGCTGTTTTGTTTCCATTAACCCATTTCTTGCTAGGTGTCCTCCGTCTCCCCCTCCTCCTTTCCTGCCTCTAGTAGCCAAGGTTCTGATCTCTCCTTCTGAAAGTTCAACTTGTTATTATGATTGTTTCTTTCTCTCTCTCTCTCTCTCTATTTTTTTAATTCCCACTTATGAGTGAGAACATGTGGTATTTCTCTTTCTGTGCTTGGTTTATTTCACTTAACATAATTTTCTCCAATCTCATTCATGCTTCTGCAAATGGTAGAATTTCATTCTTTTTATGTCTGAGTAGTATTCCATTGTGTATATATACCACATTTTCCTTATTCAGTCATCTGTCGATGGACATTTGCTTGGTTCAAATCTTGGCTATTGTAAACAGAGCTGTGATGATCATGAGAATGCAGGTACCCCTTAAACTTGGTGATTTCCATTTCTTTGAGTATACATCCAGTAGTGTGATTGCTAGAGTGTGTTAGTTCTATCTGTAGTTCTTTGAGAAACTTCCATACTGTTTTCCATAATGGCTGTGCTAATTTATAGTCCCACCAACAGTGTAGAAGAGTTCCCCTTTCTGTGCATCCTCAGCAGCATTTGTTATCTATCTCTTTGATGATAGCCAGTCTAAATGGGGTGAGATGATATTTCAATGTAGGTTGATTTGCATTTCCTTGATGATTAGTGACATTGAGCATTTTTTCATGTACCTGTTGGCCATTTGTATGTCTTCTGAGAAATGTCTATTCAGCTCCTTTGACCATTTTAAAATCAGATTTTTTTTTTACTATTACGTTGTTTGAATTCCTTGTATATTCTGCATATTAACCCCTTTCTGGATGCATAGTTTGAAAATATTTTCTCCCATTATGTAGGTTGTCTTTTCACTGTGTTGACCATTTCCTTCACTGTGCAGAAGCTTTTTAGTTTGATATAATCCCATTTATTTATTTTTTTCTTTTGTTGCCTGTACTTTTGAGGTCCTATTTACAAAGTCTTGGCCCAGTCCTATATTCTGAAGTGTTTCCCTGTGTTTTCTTCTAGGAGTTTTATAGTTTCTGGCCTTATATTTAAGTCTTTAATATATTTTGAGTATATTTTAATGAGCAGTAAGGGTCTAGTTACATTCTCTACACATAGATACCCAGTTTTCCCTGCACCATTTATTGAAGAGACAGTCTTTTCCCCAATGTATGTTCTTGGTGACTTTGTCAAAGATCAGTTGGCTGTAAGTACGTGGATTGATTTCTGATTTCTCTATTCTGTTCCCTTGGCCTATGTGTCTGTTTTTATGCCAGCACCACACTGTTTTGTTTACTATGTCTTTGTAGTATAATTTGAAGTCAGGTAGTACAATGCTTCTGGCTTTATTTTTTTGCTCAGTATTGCTTTGGCTATTTGGGGTCTTTTCCTGTTGCATATGAATGTTAGCATTGTTTTCTCATTCTATGAAGAACATCATTGGTATTTTGATAGAGATTGTATTGAATCTGTAGATTGCTCTGAGTAGTGTGGACAGTTTCAGAACATCAATTCTTCCAATACATGATGTTGGCCTCGTAGAATGAATTTGGGAAAATGGCCTATGTTTTGATTTTTTGGAATAGTTTGAAAAGGATTGGTGTTAATTCTTCTTTAAAGGTTTGGTAGATTTCAGCAGTAAAGCCATAAGCTCCCAGGCTTTTCTTTGTTGGGAGACTGCTGATTACTGCTTCAATCTCATTGCTTGTTATTGGTCTGTCCAGGTATTCTATATTTTTCTTGGTTCTGTTTGGTGGTTTGTATGTGTCCAGAAATTTTTCTATTTCCTAAATATTTTCCAGTTTGTTGGCATATAGTTGTTCATAATAGTTTCTAATGATTTTATGTATTTCTGTGGTATCAGTTGTAATGTCAGTTGTTTCTGATGTTTGTTATTTAGGTCTTCTCTCTCTTTCTCTCTCTTTTTTACTTAGTCTAGCTAATGGCTTTTCTATTTTGTTTATTTTCTAAAACATACCCCAACTTTTTGTTTTATTGCTCTTTTGTATCTTTTTCTTTCTCTGCTCTGATCTTAATTATTTCTTTCTGTCTGCTAATTTGGGGATTGGATTTTTCTTGTTATTCTAGTTCTTTAAGGTGTAATGTTAGGTTTTTCATTTGAAATCTTTCTATTCTCTTGATATAGGCATTTATTGCAATAAACTTTCCTCTTAGTACCGCTTTTGCAGAATCCCACAGGTTTTGGTATGATGTGCTTTTATTTTCATTTGTTTCAAGAAATTTTTTGATTTCCTGCTTAATTTCTTTTTTGATTCAGTCATTCAGGAGCATGCTGTTTAATTTCTATGTATTTGTATAGTTCCCAAAGTTTTGCTTGTTACTAATTTCTAGTCTTATTTTTTTTTTCTGACCGGTAAGGGATCATAACCCTTGGCTTGGTGTCACCAGCACTGTGCTCAGCCAGTGAGCGCACTGGCCATCCCTATATAGGATCCAAACCCACAGCCTCGGTGCTCCCAGCGCCACTGTGCTAGCAGCGCTGCACTCTCCCGAGTGAGCCATGGGGTCGGCTCCTAATTTCTAGTCTTATTCTGTTGTGGTATGAAAAGATACTTGAAATGATTTCAATTGTTTAAAATTTGTTGATATTTGATTTGTGATCTAATGTGATCTATTCTAGAGAATAATCCAGATGCTGATGAGAAGAATGTATATTTTATAGTCATTGGATGAAACATTCTGTAGATGTATGTCAAGTCTAACTGGTATAAAGTGTAGTTTAAATCCTTTGTTTCTCTGCTGATTTGTTGCCTAGGTGATCTGTTCAGTGTTGAAAGAGGAGCATTGAGGTCCTCAACTATTATTGTATAGGAGTCTGTCTCTCTATTTAGGTCTAATGATATTTGCTTTATATATCTGTGTGCTGTGATGCTGGGTGCATATATATTTATGATTGTTATATCTTCTTGCTGGATAGATCCCTTTATCATTATATAGAGTCCTTCTTCATCTCTTTTTATAGTTTTTTGCTTAAAGTCTATTTTATCTGATATAAGAATAGCTACCCCTGCTCATTTATGGTTTCCATTTGTGTGGTATATCTTTTTCCCATCCCTTCACTATTAGTCAATGTGAGTCTTTACAGGTGAATTGAGTTTCTTGTAGGCAGCATAAACTTTAGTCTAGTTTTTTAATCCATTCAGCCAGTTTATATCTTTTGAATGGGGAATTCAATCCATTTACATATAGTGTTATTATTGAAAGGTACTGTCTTAGTGTTGGCATTTTATTGATTTCCTATGGTTGTTTTATATAGCTTTTGTTCCTTTCTTTCCCTTTTATTGTTCATCTTTGGTGTTTTTTGGTTTTTTGTAGTGGTAAGATATAGTTTCTTTGTCTTTCTCATTTGCATGTCTGCTCTACCAGGGAACTTTATTCTTTCTCATGTATTCATGATGGTGATTATCTTTTTTTCTTTGATTCCAGATGTAGGACTCCCTTGAGGATTTCTTGTAAGGCTGGTCATGTGGTGGTGAACTCCCACAGTTTTTGTTTGTCTAAGAAATAACCTATTGCCCCTTTGTTTCTGATGTATAGTTTTTCTGGATGTAATATTCTTGGCAGTTTTTTAAAAAAATCCTATTCTCTCCTCATCTGTAAGGTTTCTGCTGAAAATCTGCTATTTGTCTGATGGGGACTCCCTTATAGGTGACTTGACACATTTCTCTTGCTGTTTTCAGGATTCTCTCTTTGTCTTTGACTTTGGACAGTTTGACTACAATGTGTCTTAGAAAATACCCCTTTTGATTAAGTCTGTTTTGGGACATTTTGAGCCTCTTGGGCCTGGAAGTTTGTATTTGTCCCACCACCTGGGGATTTTCCTGCTATTATTTCATTGAATAGATTTTCAATGCCTTTTTCTTTCTCCTCACCTTGCAGAACACCCATAATTCAGATGTTTGTACACTTAAGATTGTCCGATAGCTCTTATAGATTTTCTTCATTTTTAAAAATTCTTCTACCTTCCTTTTCTTTTCCTCCTTCCCTTCCCTCCTTCCTTCCTTCTTTCTTTCTTTTTTTTTGCCTGGTTTATTTCAAAAAGACTCTTCAAGATCAGAAATTCTTTTCTTTGTTTGCTCTAGCCTATTACTTAAGCTCTCAGTTGTATTATTTCTTTTGTTGAATGAATTCTTCAGTTCCAGGGGTTCTGCTATGTTCTTTTTTAAGGTACCTATCTCTTTGTAAAATTCCTCCTTCAGATTCTGGATTGTTTTTCTAATTTCATTGTGTTATCTATCTCAGTTTTCTTAAGATTGTTGCTTGGAATTCCTTTTCAGTCATTTAAAAGTTTTCCTGATGTTTGGAATCTTTCACTAGAGAATTATTGCATTCCTTTGGTGGCATCATATTTTCTTGGGCAGCTGGTAGAGCAGTTTCTTCTTCTAATACTCTGGAGTGGCTTTTGAGGAGAGACTCCCTCTGGTAGATGTGTTTTATATTAACCATTGGGTAGGGTGCTTTTGTTTTAGTTCCAGGTAGATGCAGTAGTGTAGTCTCCATGTAGTTACTTCAACCATATTCATTGTCAGAGCTGTGAGTGCCTTGTCGCCTATGCACTGGGGCACTCAGTAGTTCCTTGTTTAAGTGAGTGACACTGTGTTGTGTCATTGAGGTTGTAGGCAAGATCTTGAGCTCTTGGGAGAAGTGCTTGGGTGTCCTGTCACTCCTTGGCTGACGTGGGTGACACTGGGTGGACTCACTAACACCCCAGCTAGTGTCCCATGACCCTGATAGATACACTGTGCTGTTCTGAAGCTTCTAAACTTAAATGGACAAATCTGGGTGGGGTTTCTCTTTCCAGCATGCATAGACTCCTCCTGAGTCCTTACTGTTCCCAGTTGAGAGATCGGGTGGTGGTGGCTAGGAATTTTTTTACATACCCTATTTGGCTATACTGAGTTTCTGCACTCACCAGTATATCTGCTGCTCCTTTGATTTGTTCCAGCTCTCTTCCTTCACCTTTTTTGTCCAAGTGTAGTTGCATATTCAATTTATTCTCTTTGTGGGAGACAAGTGATGTATCCTAGTTGCCCATCTTATTCTGTCTACCACCCTGAAAAGCCTGCCTTTAAAAAAAAAAGTGCATAGATTTTAAGCATACAATTGAATGGAATTAATTACATTCACAATGCTGTGTGATCACCACCGCTATCTATTTCCAAAGCTTTTTCTTCACCCTATATATAAACTCTGTACACATTAAGTAATAACTTCTCATTATTCCCCTCCCCCATTTCTGGTAACCTCTAATCTACTCTGTCTCTGAAAAAGTATTTTTTTTTACTGACCCATGTTACTTATATATATTTATGGAGGAGAATGTGATATTTGGGGACATTAATACAAACTTTCATCATCAGAGCCACATTTTGTCATGGAAAGCTGTTTATCATTATGGTCAAGAATAACCATACAAATTAGTTTTTATCATCCTGGGAATACATGGGATGTCTTTCCTTCTTCCTTCGGATTTTTTCCAAAAGAGACTCAGCAATTCCATGAAGCAATCACTCATCCAATCTGTTTTATCTGTGTTTCTTTCAATACTTGTAGGATTTTTAGCAAAAATGTGTATCATACAATTAGAACATGATCTGAGAGAGATGTCCAGGAATATTTATGCCTATCCAACAATCTATGTTCCCAAACCATCTACTCTATGAGTACTGGTATTGCATCAGTATAGTGAAAGCAAAGAGCATTGGCTAAGTTACATACAGTGATATCTTCGTGAATCTGTTTTCTACCAGCTCTTTGAGAGCAGGGATTATATCTTATTTAATTATCTATCCCCAGCCCCTAGAATACTGCCTATCATATAAGAGGTGCTTAATAAATGCAGTTTGTTAACTGGAATCACGACACTTGTGTCTGAGTCCCTTCCAAGTCATTATGCTGGCTGTTTGACCTTCAACAAAGTATTTTACTCCTCTGAGTTTCCAAATCCTCAAATATGATTTAGTAGGAATAAGAATTCTATGTTGGGTTGTTTCAAAAATTGAATGAAAGACTATGAAACACTGTCAAAAGCCTAAGTGAATAAATAGGTTATTGGAAGGATCCAGTCTGAGCATTTATCAAGATATTTCAAACTATGTCCTATGATCAAATTAAACATACCTGCAACATATTACTTGACTCCTCACATAATCTCCTTTATTGAATTACTTCCAATTATAATCTTTCAATTATTTCAGTGTATATTGAAATACACTATAAGAAACACTTGTAAGGATCTTACGGTTATATTTTCTGTAGTAATATTGACAAGGAAAACATTTTTCTACTACAATGATCAAAACTCCCTGTATTTTCATTTAACATTCAACTCCATGAAAAGGTTAAAATTTTTAAAGACTAGTATACTTTGATATTTAGTATTTGATAATGACGTAACTGATTATGTTTCTATTTTTCCTTTGGCTGCTGGGAAACTCAGAGCCAAATTTGAGGTGTAATTAGAGAAAATATAGTTCCTACCAACCACAATAAGGGTAACAGATCCAGACATTTTTCTTTTTGGTTTGCAATATTTGTGCTTTTGTATTATACAGTCTTGATTTATTTTTTAAACTGTACTTTTACCTACTCAGGAGTTTCAAATTCATGGGAGATATTTTAAAAATATTTTATTGGATGTTTCACAAATTACTTATAGAATAAGGAATAACTAACTAGGCAGATAAATAAGATAGCTGGATATCAAATAATATTTCGAGAAATTTAAATATCTATGGTTGAAATGGCTAGCAACTGGCTTAGCTTCTGAAAAATCCAGAACAAAATTGAAATTAACCCTAACATGTATCTTACTGTTAGAATACGGGATGAAATTTCTGCTAGCTATAAGACTGATTAAGTTGGATTAGGGGAAACAATTAGAGATATATCCTTGATTCATTACATAAAACCAAGGGATTTCTGCCTGCCTGGTAAGTTACAACTCTCTACCACATTCTTGGAGATTAATCTGCACAGATAGGTGGTACTGAATGTGGGTGCAGTGGCTGGAGGATCATGTATTCCATTGGCTCAGAGTGCCAGAGGTCTAGGTGTGGATAACTTCCTTGCGGTGTGCACTGTGTGTGTGTGTATTGGGAGGTGATACTCAAAATCCAACCTCTTTTCTTCTTTAGGGATATCTCCTACTGTGTGTGTAGATTTGGTGGGATGCAGATCCCACTTACCACTATGGGAAAGATAAGATCCAGAAGATTTTCATGACAGTAGCCTAGAGCATGGGTACATAAGTTTATACAATATGAGTGCAGCTAGAGCCTTGATCCTACCAGGCCTGAAACCTGACCCATCTTTGAACTTTCCAATTATTGAATTCATTTATGTTATGTTTTATGTTGCTTATAACCAAAGCACACTAACTGGTATAAACCTAACCCCCTGACTGGGGTAAACCTCATCCTCCAAGTTCAATAAATCTATATATCTATGTATATGAAGGTCTAGTAGATGCTTGGAATTGTTTAAATGTTATACCATATCAATTGTATTCTATATATTGGGAAATTCAGGATCATCAACTGTAAAACATCAATTATCATTTGAGTGGGAAAAAAGTATAAAGTGACAACAACACAGAACCTATAATAATTATTGTAAATGAAATAGAACCTCAAAATTCAGAGGAAGTCTAGTTGTTGGAAAATGACTTACCACTGGATCCAAAGGAACACTTTAGAAAGTTTTTGGAAACCTCAGTAATATCAGAAGACCATGGGCTCTGTGGAAGATCAGAAACTGATAAAAGAGTTAAGAGGATGAGAAGTAATATGACAGTGTGAGGGGACTTCCAAACGTTCATGAAAAAACAAAATTCAAAGAAGTACAAATCTTTCCAGGAACTTTTCGAAGTACCCTTTTGTAATTTCATAAGGTAAAAGGGAAAAGAATAAGAAGTAAAGGCAATAAAATGGAACGAGGAAAGATCAGACTGAGAAAAAGATGATTAAAAGGAAATTAATGTTACAATCATAGAATTAAGACCTGTATTTGAGAAAGTAAAGAGTAGAACTTAGAAAATCAAATTAATTATGTGAAAATTAAGCTTCAGATGTACTCCAAGAGACAGAGGTTATATATAAATGAAGAAAAATAATCATCTGCATATAGTTTGGTCATAGGTAATTTTATTTTTTCTTTTTTATTGATTAGTTTTTTTTAAAAAAATATTTCTTCTATAATGAATATGTATTAATTTTGAAAGAAAATGTTTGTTTTCAAAATTGTGTTTTGTTTTTTTTTTTGTCTTTTGTCTTTTTCCGTGTCCGGCAATGGATCGCAACCCTCAGTGTTGCCCCCGTACCGGACTGGGGACCGGCAACAGGACCGCAACCCTCGGTGTTGCCCCCGTGCCTCGCTCAGCCAGTGAGCGGGAACCGGTCTGTATGTGGGATCCGAACCCTCGGGCGGGAGCGCCGCCGCGCTTCCCAAGCGGCGCACTTATCCAGTGCGCCACGGGGCCGGCCCCAAAATTGTGTTTTTGATGCATATTCCACTCCTGGGTACCCAATCCAAAATTCCTCAGCATACAGAGAACCAGGAAACTCACAAAGAAAAAAATAATTCAAAGACTCCCATACTGCAGTGATGCAAATGTTGGTGTTATGTGACAGACTTCATTGCGGCTATTATAAAAATGCTTTCAAAATAATCTCAAACACTGCTAAAATAAATAAAAAGAAAGTCTCAATAAAAAGTGTAGGATAAAAAGAAGAAACAAATGGAAATGTTAGTACTGTAAAGTACAATAACAAAAATTAAAAAAAAATTAATTGTATGGGCTCAATAGCAGAATGGATATGAAAGAAGAGGAAGTCAATAAACTGGAAGATAAATCAACAGAAATTATCCAGTCTGAACAGTAGAGGAAGACAATACCAAAAGGTCTAACATTTGTGTCTTTAGAGCTCAAGAAAGAGAGGAGAAAGAACATAGTACTGATAAAACAGTTAAAAAAATAATGACTGGAAACATCCCATACTGACAAAAATAAATAAGTCTACAGACTTAAGAAGCTTAGTAAACCCCAAATAGGATAAACCCCAGAGAAATCCATGCTCAGAAACATCATAATAAAATTGATGAAAACTAAAAACAGAAAAAGAAATTAAAAGTAGCCAGTGAAAATTAATGCATTACTTAGAAGGGAACAATTATTCAAATGACAACAGATTTCTCATTACAAACCATGGAGTCCTGAAAAAAGTGACACAACATTTTTAACTGCTAAAAAAGAAGAGAAAAAAAAGAAAAGAAATTCTGTATCCAATGAAAATATACTTTGGCAATTAAGATGAAATAATGTATTCAGATAATAATATCTTCAGATAAAGGATATCTGAGAGAATTCATTCCCAGTACCTGCTAAAAACTGCTAAAGTTAATTTTTTTTAGACAGAAGGAAAATGATACCAGAAGGAAAGCTGGAACATGAGAATAAGGGAAGTACAACAATAATTGGAAATATTGGGTAAATATAACAGACTATCCTATTCCTCATGAGTTGTTTGAAATGGTTGCTGGTTTAAAGCAAAAATTATAACATTGTGTGATGAGGTATTTAAATGTAAGCAGATGTAATACATGAACCAAAAGCTTCATAAAAAAGAGAGGAATTTATACAGTTATAATTTTATGTGTCAACTTGACTGGGCCATGTGGTGCCCAGGGGTTTGTTCAAACATTATTCTGGGTGTTTCTGTGAAGGGGTTTTGGGGATGAGAGTAACATGTAAATCAGTAGACTGAGTAAAGCAGATTGCCCTCCTTAATATGAGTGGGCCTTATTCAATTAGTTGAAAGCATGAATGGAATAAAAGGCTGCCTCTCCCCTGAGCAAGACAGAATTTGCTGCCTGATGGCCTTTGAACTGGGACATAGGTGCTTCCTGGTTCTATAGCAGCCTGTCAGCTTTGGACTCAAACTGGGTCATTGGCTCTGCAGATTTTGGCCTTGGCAGCCTCCATAACCACATGAATCAATTACTTATAATAAATCTCTTTCTACATATAGCACTATATATAAAAAGCACATGCATGTATAAAGCAACAATTATAAGACTGTCTGATGAGGTATTCAATGTAGGTAGATGTAATACATATGCCAATAGCATTATGAAAAGGAGAAGGTAAAGGCATTGCATAGTGGTAATTTTATAGGTCAAATTGACTGGGCCATGGGGTGCTCAGGCATTTAGTTAAACATTACATATACATACATACATTTATCAAACATATACTAGGGTATTTTAAAAAGTTAATGGAAAGATTGGTATTATCTTCCAATTTGATTTTTACACAAACTTTTTGAAGTACCCTTGTACACACACACACACTCTTTATTAGTTCTGTTTCTCTGGAGAACTCTGGATAATACAGTAGCCCACCATATTCATAGTCAATAGAAGAAAAAACACATGATTATATCAATTGGTACAGAAAAATCACTTGCCAAGTTTAACATTCATCTTAGATAAAAACTCTCAATGAAGTCAGAACTTCTTCAACCTAATAATGAGCATCTACAGAAAACCAACAGGTAACATTATTATTAGTGGTAAAAGATGGAATGCTTTGTCTCTAAAATAGGGGATAGGCATGAATATCTACACTAACGGTTTGTATTCAACATCAGACTGAAAATCCTAGCCAGAACAATAATGCAAGAAAAAGACATAAAAGTCACATAGACAAGGAAGGAAGAAATGAGTATCATTAGTAGATGACATGATTGTCTACATGGAAAATCACCCCAAATATACAAAAAAACTCTTAGAGTTAATAAGTAAGTTCGTCAAACTCACAAGATACAAGATTAACTTGTACACAAAGCCAATCTCATTTCTGTACAATAACAACGAACATATGGAAACCAAAGTTTAAAGGACAATACCATTTATAATTGCTCCAAAGAAAATGACATAGTTAAGAATACATTTAAGAAAACACTTACAGAATGTGTACGCTGAGAACTACAAAATACTTATGAAAGAAATCAAAGAAAACCTAAATAAATTAACAGACGTATCATGTTCATGAACTGGAAGATTCGACTTAGCAAAAGATGTCAATTGAACAATTAAAATAATGTTTTGGTACAGCAAGCCAGAGGACAGGGGACACTGAGGTGGCTGACATGAGTTACATTTCTTTCTTTATACTTAAAACAATATCTAGAACAAACATAAATTTAATAAATTACACATTAGTTTAAAATGGTTATTAAAAAACACATGGCAACTTTTGTCCATCTCCTAACCTTACTGAAATAACAGAAAAACATAAAAAATGAATATTCCAAAGCATTATTGGAAAGTCAGGAACAGTGAGTTAGGCAGATTAGCAACACTGAGAAATTTCTGGAACTTATATGGAAAATGGGATACAATCTATGACAATTGTGGGAGAATCCACAATACAGTACAGGCTAAAAAGACCTCTGAAAAAGTTTTTCAGAAGAGCTCTGGCAAAAACACAGTACCTGGAGGGCGGCCCGGTGGCGCACTGCTACAGTGCACCGCTTGGGAGTGCGGTGGCGCTCCCGCCGAGGGTTCGGATCCCACATACAGACCGGTTCCCACTCACTGGCTGAGCGAGGTGTGGGAGCAACACCGAGGGTTGCGATCCCGTTGCCAGTCCCGGTCCGGTACGGGCGTGACACTGAGGGTTGCGATCCATTGCCGGACATGAAAAAAGACAAAAAGGAAAAAAAAAAACAGTACCTGGGAATGGCAGGAAAATGGGAAGAGGCCTTGTGAGAGTTTCAGGGTTACTAATTAAAAGGCTGCCCAATAGCTGAGTCTGCCCAGCACCTTAGCATATGTCCATGAGAACACACTCCTGATAAAATGGTTAATGTGCCTCAGAGTCTTCGTGACTTGTGCCTTAGAGGCAGAGACAAGGGTTGGATCAGGCCCCCAGTAAGTTCTGGCTGCCGCTCAGTGGTTAGAGTGCCTGTATCTCAAAGGCACACCTTTGCAAGCCCTGAAAAGAGGCCTAAGTCTTTTATGTGGGGGCCGCTGTCATTAGAATCCACAATCCCATGGGCTAAGAACAACCTACTCCCACTACCAGGACCGACCTCTCCAGTGGGCATCACGGGCATAGTGCCTGGGGCCCATGACACTTTTAGGAGCACAACAAAATGTTCTAATTTTTTAAAAATCAGAATTAAAAAACATAAATATAATCTGACTTGGATTATATTCATACTTGTATTTATACCAATGTAGTCATAAAATTTGATTTTAAGTATTTTCTATGGAGGAAGGAACCCATGAAACTCACAATGGTGCCATGCTCACTACTAATATTAATCATTTACATCCTCTTTCTAAGTATAAACAGGTGGCCAAGGATCACCAAATATTTGAAGAAAGCAAACATAAAATAACTAACCAATCTGAAAAAATTGAGAAGCAAATTCCAAGGAAACAGAGTTAATAGAGGAAAAACATACAATTTTGAATATTCTAATCAGTATTTTCAGAGGTTTGAGAGCTTTTCACATATAAAAAAAATTTAAAAAAGGATTCTCTGAAAGCTAATAATTATACAACACTGCATTTTAAGCCTTTTTCATGTATAGCCTTTTCCATGCATTACTATATTTAATCCTCCAAAAATCCTATTAGCCCCATTTTACAGAAGGAAAAACAACTAAGACACAGAGAAATTTAACAACTTGCTGAAGATCACGGAGATTGTAAATGGCAGAGGCTGGATCTGAAGTACAGTCATGCATCTAGGATACATTCTGAGAAATGTGTCATTTGATTTCGTCATTGTGCAAACATCACAGAGTACTTACACAAACCTAGATGGTGTAGCCTACTACACCTCTAGGCTATAAGGTGTAGCCATTATAATCTTATAGGACCACCACTGTATATGCAGCTCCTTCTTGACCAAAACATTATTATGCAGCCCAGTGTTCAAATTTCCCTGATTCTCTTGATTTATTTTATAATTTATTTGTTTGAATAAAAATCAAAGTCTATATTTTGACATTTTCTTGTTGTCTTCTAAGTCTTCATCTACCAGTTCCCTTTCTCCTCTTCCCCTTCTCCTCTGCAATTTATTTGTAGAAGAAACTGAGTCATCTGTCACGTCGAGTTTCCCATTGCCTGTGTTTGGTGATAACACTTCTGTGGTATCATTTACTGTGTTTCCTTGTGACTCGTGCTTCCTGTAAATTGGTAGTTAGGTTTTTCAGAAGCTTTATCAAATTCAGGTACAAGTTTTTAGCAAGACTGCTCGGCAGATGGTGTCGTGTCTTTCCATCAGGAGGCGCTAAGGTCTGGCTTTCATTCTGTGATGCGAGGCGGCCATTGATGGGCAGTGTCAAGATGCATCACTTCAGGGGTATAACATGGTGACGCTCCAGCTCGATCATTCTTTCCTTCATTTACTAGCTGAAGTATTTCTATAAATAGAAACTTCCCTTCATCAACCTTTTGGTTATGCTGAGGTACAGTTTGTAAAAATAAATGAATGAATGAATGAATGAATGAATGCTTCTTTTTTAATTATTATTTTTTGGACTAAATGGCTATGCCCTAGCTAGTTCCAATGATCAACTCATTTGTCTTTTGTTTTAAAGTATTACTGGGAACTGATAGATTTTAATATATTGATGTGTCTCAATTCGTTACATTTAACACTCTTTTATTCATGTTCACATTATGCCTTACTTAGTTGGTAGAAACCTCTTCAAGCTTTAGGTCCTTTACATGTCTTTCAGGTCCTCTGCATTTCTGTCTCAGACTGGGAGTGAGTTATTTCTCCAGGCTTTCTTGGTTCCTGTTAATGGGAAATGGTACACCCCACAATACACATTGGGGTTTTTCTCTACAGTAGACCCCCTTATCCACAGTTTCACTTGTAGGGTTTCAGTTACATGCGATCAACTGAGATCTGAAAATATTAAATGGAAAATTCCAGAAATAAACTATTCATAAATTTTACATTGCAAGCCTTTTGTATTTTGATGAAATCTTGTGTCCTCTGGCATCATTTTGTGCCATCTCACCTGGATGTGAATTGTCCCTTTGTCCAGCATATCCACGATGTCTACAATGCTTGTCTGCTAGTCACTTAGAGCCATCTTATTTATCAGATGGACTTTTGCAGTTTCTCATGCCTGTATTCAAGTAACCCTAGTTTTACTTAATAATGGTCCCAAAGCACAAGAGTAGCAATTCTAGCAATTTGGATATGCTAAAGAGAAGCCATAAAGTGCTTCCTTTAAATGAAAAGGTGAAAGTTCTAGACTTAATATAGAAAGAAAAAAAAAGTATGTTGATTTTGCTAAGATCTACAGTAAGAACAAATCTTCTCTCCTTGAAATTGTGAAGAAGGAAAAAGAAATTTGTGCTAGCTTTGCTGTTGCATCTCAAACTGCAAAACTTTTGGGTACAGTAAGTTTTAAGTGCTTAGTTAAGATGGAAAAGGCATTGAATTTGTGGGTGTAAGACATGAACAGAAACATGTTCTGATTGATGGCAATAGGGTTTGGTACTATCCACAGTTTCAGGCATTCACTAGGGGTCTTGGAACTAAGGGATAAGGCGGGCTATTGTATTTTTAAAACTATTCATATATCCCAAAGCCTAGCCCTTAGTCTCTGACATAAATTGCAACTTTCCTCCCTGCTTTGTTATTTATCTTTTATGTTGCTTATAGAGTTTTTATTCTGTATATATTTTTGTTTTCATGTAGACTTTTAAACTCATTTTAAAATTCATTTTAAAGATTCTGGCTAAGTCAGGTCAATGATTAAAAATATATTGTGAGGTAGTATTTGTAACCTAGACTGACATACTATCCAAAGTACCATGCAAGTTTGAGGATTAAGATATTTTCTAAAATAAAAAATCCTAAGTTTATCACCTGTGCATCTTTTTTTGAGAAAACACAACAAAAAAATTTAAACATTTTAAAATGTATCCTGGCAAACATCATTAATTTAACAGCCATTCCCCCTTCTTTCTTGCTAATAGAATTCAGAATTTTATCTAAGTACCAGATGGACATGTGTTCAGGGAGGCTGGCCCCAGCTCAACCACAAGGGGTGGATCATGGTTAGGCAAGCCCACTACAGTGATCTCATTCCCCTTGCCAATGATGGGAGAGGGCAATTGTGCCGAATGCTTCTGGAAAAGGTTTTTCTTGAACCCTGTGGGAGGAGACATCTTTTTCCGTCCCAGATGTTATTTGTCTGCAAGTGACACTGGGAAGCACTATCACTATTTTCAAACCATAAGGGGACTCATTGGTATGCTGAGCCTGGCAGAAAGATGAAGAATGCCTGGAAACTTGATGGCATGGTGGAGCTGCTGTATGAACCAACCCTGGAAGCCCTATGTCCGGGCTTCTAGTTATGAGATATTAAATGCTCCCAATCTACAAACCACTGCTGGGGAGGGGGGCGGTGGGAAGGTTCTGCTCCTTGTGATTGTAAGCATCTTGATTGATACATAAACTCTATAGAAGGGGAGGTTTAATATAAGACACACTGGTGAGCAAAGGAGCCAGCAGAACTCATAATTAGGCCTAAATAATTGTTAAAAATGAGGCTGAAATTAAATGGAAAGGGTCCCAAAACACGAGAAGCATAATGTAAAAAAAAAAAAAAAAATCTGGAAGAAGTAAAATTCCAGGTGTTTTCAACAAAACCCGGGAAACACGGTGGCGCAGAGAAGTAAATCTGCTAAAGATTTTGTCCATTGGACAAAAGGATAAATAGGGGAAGACTCTAAATCAGCACTTCTCAACCCTGGCTGCACATTAACATTATATGGTACATTAAGTGCTGACATTCGGGCCCTACCCTAACCCTTATCTCTGGCAGTGGTGCCTGGTTATCATGTATTCTTAAATATACGTTATATTACACGCTTTTAAATAAGATTAACAAATTAGTATCAGGCAAATACTAACAAAATAAAGATAGAGTAATCATATTAATATATGCCAAATAGGTTCAAGATCAACAGGATTAAATGAGACACAGAGTGATTCTTTATTTTGATGTAGCATATTTGAATGACTCTAGAATATTTGAGGTGTGAGCATTTCTATTAATCCAAATTACTTTGATATTTTCTTTAATCCTATCCATCTGGTTGAAAAGAAGACCAGAGGGCTCGCTTGGGGAATTGGGGCCCTTGTTACCCTTCCTGAGAATACAGGGAGACTAAGCAGCCTGCAGACAATGTTCATCTCACTTCAACTTCAGAGCAAGAAGAGCTAGCTTCCTCATCTCCCCTCTGCACCTACTTCTCACTGCTGTGCAGGAAGCACAGGCCATCCTCTCTCCTGCTAATACTGCTGGACCACCCTGGAACAAAGTCTCTTTAATGTCAGTTGTTGCTGTATCTCACTGGCCCATCTACCAGCATAAACTATGTGGCCTTTTGAAGGAAAGTATCTCTACTTTCTCAGGGCTATACTTTATCCTTTCAGATTTAGCCCTATATTTTTTGAAGTTCAATGCCCCAAAATTCATCCATCTATCTGATGTGAAACTCAAACAGTGACACTTTTTATAGAATTGAATTTATCATGAGATGTAACAGATTTTGCTGCATAAACAACCACTGCAAATCTTACTGGCTTAAAACGACCATTAGTTATTGCTCATGAGACAACAAGCTGGGTGGTTCTGCTGAACCAGGCCGGTACAGGCTGAGCTTGGCTGGACTCAGTCATGTATCTGGGGTCAGCTGGATGACCAGTTGGGGTCTGGCTGGTCTAGGATGGCCTCTATTGGAATGGCTTGCCTGTCCTCTCTGTGGTCCCTTGTCCTCCAGCAGGCTGGTTTGAGCTTGTTCATGTCATGGCAGATGGGTTCCAGGAGGAAAAGGGAAAGTGTGCAAGGGCCCTTGAGGCTTGGGCTTGGAGCTGTCACTCTGAGATTCAGAGAAAGTCACAAGTTCAGCCTAGACTCAAAGGTTGAGGAAACAGTTTCCTTCTCTTGGTGGGAAAATCTGCAAAGTCTCATTGCAAAGGTGTGTGAATACAGGTTTCCATCCATTATTCTTTCTTAAAATGCTTTTTTCAGATACTTGAAGAGAGCTGTCCCCAAACCTGCCCCCCTCAACCTCCGTTCCCAAGGGCCACTTAGTCTGCTACAAAATTGGTTTCTGAGACATGAAAACTAAATTCAAATTCAGCTAACAATGTTAACATATTACAGGTTTTAATATACTGATTCTCTTTAACTTCAGCTATTTTACATGGTGGTATTAAACTTGCTTACACAACAGAAAACTTACACTATTGACGCTTTAAAATAAATATTTATAAGTTCCATTTTCAGAAAAATTTTTTAAAATTTTCTGTTTGTATTATCTATTGCTAAATGTATTCTGCAGGTAGTTTAATGTTAAAATTTCCAACAAATAATCCCCTGGCTTAAATATATATTTCTGGTGAAAAGTGAGATTATTCATATAAATGAAGAGCCTTGACTTTGTTGTATGTCTTTCTTATTTCAGTGAAAAAGGGGACTTTCATTAGGATAGAGTTTTCATTTTTGGAAAGATTATTCCATTAAAATTGTTGCATTGCTGGGAGAGTAGATGAGTATCTATTTCTGTACATTAAGATCCAAATTCCATGTAAACTGCCTCCTTGAAACTAACGATGCTATTAATAGGTTCCTCCAGTGTTCTGTTCAGCATAGAAAGAAGGAGTGAGGCAGAGTCTTTAATTTACTGGGGAATGAAACACCTTTATACAACTATTATTTCTGGAGGCAACCTTTACCTTTCTGAATGATCTATTTGTGCAATAGGATGGATGTTACAGATTTGTGCTACCAGAGGTTAGAAATCACTCATTTCTTTATTATCTCTGGCAAGCTGATTGCAATGGCATTTTTTTTTTATTGAACTGAACTTGAGGGTTTGTTAATAATCTCAGTTTTAAAAAATACTGCATTTACATTGGCCAAATCTCACTGAACAGATTTATAGCAAAAGCTTCCAACGTTGGCGATGTCATTAGAAATCTGTGGTTATTTGGACAAGGCTTGGGTTGAAGTTCATCCTTTAGTGATATCTGAAATATGGGTAAACAATAAAATGGTTTGAACCCAATTTCAAGGAGAACGTGCATCTTTTAAACAAAACAATCTGCTCTTAAGTCCTTAGAAACACGTATTTGCCTCCAAACAACATAATCAAAGGTCGTCTCTGTTGAAACTGTTGTTTGGGTGTGCTAATTATGAAGCATTCTTGCCTTCTTAACGAGGAAAGCCTCGTTATTCCTAAAATAAACTCACAGTTCTGTAAAATATATATAATTTAGGCCACATGCATGAGAGTCAATTTAGAAAAAAATAAAATGTTTGCAAGCTATGTTTAATTTTTTTCTTTTTGTTCAAAATAGGATAAAGTCAATGAGAAAACTGATACTGCTTTCCAGCTACTAAAATATTAATATCAGGAGATTTTTAGAAGAAGCAATAGAATATGGTTTTCTATCTTTTGTATTTTACATTTTGAGACTTTTCTGGGTTTCCTGAGATATATTTCATGTGTAGTACTTCCTTTTGCACCCAAGTAATATCCTGAATTAGGGTCTCACTTTGTTGATGGTGACAGAGATGCTCACGCTGGTGAAGTCACACAGAACTGGAGTCAACATTGGCCTATTTCATTCAAGGCTTCCTGTGCTATGAGGCTGGAGTGGGCCGGCCAGGCACTGTGCTGGGAAGGAGGATGCTGCAGGTGCTAGGGATGGAATTCCCAACCTCCTTTTCCTCTTCCTGACCCAGCTTGTCTCTAGTTCCAGCTCTACCTGTACATTCTGCATGAAACTGAGAATGTTTTCTCACTCCTAAAGGGGAAGCTAAGACTTGATCAGTGCTTCCAAAATGTCATTCTTTCATGTAGCATCTGCACAACTTTTGCCACAGCCATTATCCATCAGTGTATCCTTTGCTTGGTGTTTCTCTGTAATTCCAAGGACTCTGTCTTCCTAAATTTATTTAAGAGAAAACCTTCTATTGCTACCTTAAATGGAAAACCAGCATCACTTGCCATAGAGTAAATCCCAAAAATAAATGCCATGAAACAGAACAATGACCATCGACCCTCACATAGGCTGTGGACTGCTTAGCATTATGCACTAAGACCTCCCTCTTTCTGTTAAAAGGGAGATGAGCCAGTGTTAGAGAGTTGGGAAAGATGGCACCTCAGGGTGAGTTTCTCCTTGACACGTCCAAGTAACAAAAAGGAATTGAAAAGGGAATACCTCTTTCCCTTTGTGATCCAAAGTCACTTAATTCTGTGTCTGGGCAGCACCCAAACGGCAGTGGCCTGAGTCCTGCACTTGGAGAAACACTGACAGGAAGATGGGTCTCTTATTCTAAGAATCCATCACTTTTCTGATTTTAAAGATCTGCAAGCTAAAAATCCCCATGGCAACCAATGCCTATCCTTCACAGCTGTCAGGTACCAGAGTTCTTTTCCTACTTCCAGCCCCCCTGCTGTTCTGGAAGCTCAGGTTATATTAGCCAAGCCTCAGTGGAAACAGAACAACTGTTCACCATCCTCTTGCAGATTCCCTCTTGTGCTTGGAGATTGCTCGTGAGCCACCACTTGCTCTTTACTCCTGGAAGCCAAATTATGTCCAGTCTTTAGCTCTCTCCTCCTCCATCTCATGTCCCAGTTATGTTTGCAGCTTTCTAATTTCCAACAAATTCTACATGTGGCTTTGGCTTCTTGAATTCTTTCAAGTCTCTGGTCAGGGTGGAAGAAATTTTTTGGAGGTCTGATACCTTAGCCCTGTCCTATTTTGAAACATATTTCCTAAGAGAAGCACTAAAGTGTACATAAGACAATTTCTGTCCTGGGGCCAGGGTTTGCTTTGCTGTCTCTGTGTCCAGTTCCCTTCTCTAAATCTCTAGACCAGAGGTGCCAACTAGTCTGCCGAGGACTGGAGCTGGGGCTACTTTGTCCAGCCAGCCCAGTGCTATTCCCTGGGCTGTCGGCATTAGCCCACCTGGGAGCTTGTTAAAAATGCACATTTTCAGGCCCCACCAAGACCTACTCAACCAAAATATCTCTAAGTGGGGCCCCAAATCTGTGTTTTAACAAGCTCTTCAGTTGAGGCTTAGGCCCAATGAACCTGGAGATTTAGCTGGACCTCACATAATATTTTAAACATTTTTGCTCTGACTTTAAAAAATTAGAAAATCTTGCATACTAATACAATTTTCCAAGTTCCCTTAAACAATTATATCATCTGGAAATCATTTTCAGACTCCGCCTCCCTCCTGGACTCAAGCCTGTCACTGTCTCCTTGTGACAGTCTCACGGGGAGGCCCGGTACCAGCTGCCGTTTCCCATCACGCTTGCATTATGGTGTTTCCTGCAGTGGAGGTAAGGTGAGTGTAAAATACTTCTTGTACATAGATCGTATCAGAAGTGGTCAAGTGAATTTAGACCCAGAGGGCCATGCAATTTGGGGGGAATGAAAAAGAAGATATCTGAGTGGTAGTGACGGGGCTTGCTGTAAACATTGTGTTTCTGGTCCCATAAACATTTGAATATGTGACTCTTACTTCAGAATCTGGATTTTTTAGACTTTTTTGACTTTTCCAGCTACAACTTCCTCCGTTGACCCTACATATCACCTTTCTTACCTGTGATTCCTGCTCAAACCCTCCTACCTATTCAAAAGCTTGGTCCTGGTCTCCTTCGGCCCACTCTGCCCCTTTGCTGTTTAACTGCTTCATAGCATGGATGCCACAAATCACTCTTCAATTGATTAATTGCCACTCTGACTTAGCGCATTGATTTGTTCAGAATGTGCAGTGCCATGTAGTCTAGAGGAAGTTAACATGTAGTCTTTTGGAGACTGGAGAGCTGAGTTTGATTTCAGGCTCTGAACTTACCCAGTTGTTGTGAGAACTAAGTGTGAAATACAGGCAAAGTCCCTATTGTAGTGTCTAGCACATGGCAAACACTAGGTCAATGGTATTTATGAATAAGAGGTTGGTACTTGTTGATTTGGTAATCATGTTAAATATGTATTTAGCACCTACATTAGGCCAGGGCTGTGCTAACTAGACATTAAGGTACAAAGATGAAGTGAGGGAGTCAGGCACATAAATGTTTGTAATATAGGCATTTGTACAAAATGCTCTGGGATTGTGATGGGGAGCTTTGGAAAGATTTTGGGTGGGCTTTGCGAAGGAGGTGGCTGTCTAGCTAGATGGTCAAGGCTGAGTAAGAATTTTCTAAGCAGAGAAAGGAATGAAAGGCATGTGTGTACGTACTCAGAGATATGAAAGAATGGTATGTTCTGCAAATGGTTCGAAAATCTTGGTTAAGTCCCTGTTGCTGGAGTACAGGCATGTGGAGAGACTGAGAACACTCGCGAGTGGAAAGGTAGACTGGAGTTAACAGTAAAGGCACATTACCAAACTAGAACAGTGTAGATTGTATCTTGGAGTCTGAAATTGTGGTCTTGAAAGACTACTCCCACACCTGAGTCACCTTAAAAAACTTCAATTAAATTATGCTCCACTGATTGTGTGAGGAAGACACAGATGTGAGAGAAGAATTTTGGAGAAATTTCCATCCAAAATGGTGGACAAAAATTTTTAAAGAACTAAAGTTTCAGATTCGTTGAAAACTTAGGGAACTTATTCCTCACACATTCCAGCGAATAAAAGTTTTGCTGTATCAGACTTGCAGCCAAGTCAACATGAAGTTTGTGATTGAAACTAAAAATTACCACAGTGGCAGAGTTGTCGTTGCCTTGGCAACACTGACAAAGGTCCAGTGAAGGATTCTGGGTAACAGGCTAGACTGTAGGTAAATTAATATTTGGTCTACTTTGGGCCAGTAAGTTAACACCACAGAAAAGCCTAGCTTGGCATTTCCTGAGTTGGAAGTGCTTTAATTTGCTCCTTTTGGCAAAGTATACCCGTGGGCTTTGCTCTGGGTTGGCCCTTTGTGAGGGAGATGTGTGATTTGATGGGCTTTGACAGGCCTGCCAGGCCAAAAAAATATCGCGCCAGGCCCAGCATTCCCAATCTGAGAGTTTTTTCTATTGGTTAACACGTTATTTTCAGAAAGCTCTGTTAAAATGTAGATGTGTCACTGGAGAACTGTGACACATGAAGCGAACAACAGAAGACACACAGGTAGTGCAGAAGAGATCTGAGAGCAGATGGTCTGGGTTCTAGCCTTCCACTAAGTCTAACTCAGCCCCCTGACCTGGGGCAAGTCAATTATTGTTATTGTTATTGTTATTAGAATCTTGGTTTCATCATATAAGTGTATATATGTTCTCCTCCATTGAGCAGTTTTGAGAGTCAAGTGATGTGGCAAAAGTGTTTTGTAAAATATAAAGTGCTATCCAAAATACAAGGGGCTGTAATTTGAAATGTTTCTAGGACTGAGACCTCAGACAGCAAGGTCTTTCTCTATCTCAGCCATCTACCCAGAAGACCTAAAACTGGTCTCTGCCTGGATTTCCCCGCTCCATCTAGTCCACTTGAATAACTCTCTCATCTTTTAAGATCCACCTGCACAGTATGGTGCTACCTCCAGAAATACATAATGCCTTTATAGTATTTGCTCTACCATATGGCAATTATCTGTACATAGTTGTCTTTTCCACTTAGGTGGTGTGAGGGACTGGGTTGTGTTCTCCCCTGCTCCCTGCCTTCCAAATTCTTATGTTGAAGCTTGATGGAGTTTGGATGTGATGTCTCCTCCAAAAGTCATGTGGAAATTTGATCTCCAATGTGGCAGTGTTGGCTACTGATTGAGTCATGGGGGTGGATCCCTCATGAATGAATTAATGCTCTCCCTGGGGGAGGGGGGATTAATGAGTGAGTTCTCATTCTCTTAGTTCCCGCGAGAGCTCGTTGCTTAAAAAGACCCTGGCACCTCCTCTCTCTCTCTTGCTTCTCTGTCTTGCTTCCTCTTGCCATGTGATCTGCTTGTACCCACCGGCTGTCTGCCACTTTCCGTCATGAGTAGAAGCAGCCTAAGGCCCGTGCCAGATGCAGCTGTCGCAGAATCACAAGCCAAATAAACCTCTCTTCTTTATAAATTACATAGTGTCAGGTATTTCTGTTATAGCAACACAAAACAGACTAAAACAAAGCTCTAGGGCCGGCCCGGTGGCACACTGCTACAGTGCGCCGCTTGGGAGTGCGGCAGCGCTCCCGCCGAGGGTTCAGATCCCACATACAGACCGGTTCCCGCTCACTGGCTGAGCGAGGTGCGGGCGCATCACCAAGGATTGCGATCCCATTGCCGGTCCCGGTCCGGTACGGGCGCGACACTGAGGGTTGCGACCCATTGCCGGACACAAAAAAAGACAAAAAGGAAAACAAACAAACAAAAAAACCCAAAAAAAAAAAAACAAAGCTCTAATCCCCAATGTGATTGTATTTGGAGGTTGGACCTTTAAGAAGATAATTAAAGTTAAATGAAGTTATAAGGGTGGGCCGTAATTTGATAGGACTGGTGTCTGTATATGAAAAGGAAGAGAACCAGGAGTGTGTGCACAAAGAAAAAGCTTCACCAGACACCAAACCTGCTGGCACCTTGATCTTGGACTTCTAATCTCCAGAAGTGTGAGAAAATAAATTTCTGTTGTTGAAGCCAACCAGTTTGTGGTGTTTTGTTATGGCAGCCTAAAGATGGCAATACAGCTAATAAGATGGTTGGTATCTTAAGGGCAAAGACTATATTTTACTCAATTTTGCACAATCAGTGACTGGCAAATAGTAGAGGCTAAGTAAATAATATGGGAATGAATGAATTTCATTCACTCATTGACGTATCACACCTCGACTCAACTGGTAGCTTAGTCAAGGCCAGGAGCCAAGACTAATTGTTTACTCTGGGCAGTGACCATTACCGTGGAGGTCTGGAGAATAGGCAATAGAAGGAACTTAAGTGTGGGGCATAGAGAAAGTCAAGGCAGGCTGATGTGGAACCAGGGAAGTCCCACAGCAGGCCACAGGCAGATGTCCAGGCTGACCCTAGAGTAGATGTCAGGGAAGTCCAGTATCAGAGGAGCTTGGGGGCACGGGCAATAGTTGCCCCAAACCCTCCAAGAGCTTCATTATCTACAGGATAAAGTCCAAGCTTTTAACATGATCAGGGAGGTACTTTATGATATGGCTACAACCTACTCTCTCTGCCTGCAGCAGCCTAGTAGATAATACAATAGGTATTTATTTAATGTTTGCCTTTGAAGAGCAAGTGTCTTCTTCACTTTTGTTTCCACCATATACCTAGAAGGCCTGCTATATTGTAGATGCTTAATAAATGTTTGCCTAGTGAGTGAAATAAGGTCTAAGTAGGTGGACCACCAGCTCCCATGACACTGACTATAAAGAGTATTTCTCAGTGATTGAAAAACACTCAGAACAGGACTCTTTCATAGGGTCCTATATTAGTTTCATAGGGCTACTGTCATTACCAGAAACTTGGTGGCTTAAAACAACCAAACATTATTCTCTTAAATTCTTCCTTTCCTCTTCCAGATTCTGGTGGCTCCAGGTGTCCCTGGGCTTGTGGCTGCAGAACTCCACTCTCTGCCTCTGTTTTCACATGGCCTTCTGCTCTGCATGTCCTCTTCTGTCTTCTCTCCTTCCCTTCTCTTATTAGGATACTCATCATTGGACTTAGGGCTCCTAAGGCTCACCCTAATCCAGGATGATCTCATTTCAAGATTACATCTCATCTCTTAATTGTATCTTCAAAGACTCTTTTTCCAAATAAATTCACATTTACAGGTTTTGCATGAACATATCTTTTAAGGATTATTCATCCCACACAGGACCCCAAACAGAATCTGTCACCAGTGAATAAGCTAAGGGAGCCATTGGTGGAACTTGGGTCTAAGATAAAAGTTAGGCTCATGGGTCAGTTGCAGAGACTGGAAGGAGGCAAAAGAAGATCAGCAGCACAACTGGATTTGAACTCTCTGACCCAGAGTTCCTTAAATTGCTCCACACTAGGAAAGAAAGACAGAATCCAAAGAACAGAAGGACTTAGTAGCCCCATGGCAGAGTTTGAAAGACTGTAAACCAGGAGAAATTTTTCCTTCCCATGACATTAAAACCCGGTTTAAACTATCTAGTTTTTAAGAGGGTGCAGGAAAATGTACACTCTCATATACTCACGGTGAAGATGAAATTGATATAACATTTGGGGCTCCATGTATTGAAAGTTTTGAAGAAATTTGCATACACTTTGATCCAGCAATTCCTCAGATAAGGCAAAGATTTACCTGTCAGCATGTCCACAGCAATTGGAAAAACCTAGGAATAACTGATATTTCCAACAATAGGTGATTATTTGAATACATGACAGGTGTCATGTATTCAGTGGACGGAAAAACCCATTCCTGTTAAAAAACAGTGTTGTGGTAATGTATTCTCTGACCTGGAGTATGATTATATATTGCTGAGTGAACAAAGCAGATTGAAAAGCTCGTATACAATATTATCCAATTTTAGTTAAAACATTAACATTTTGCAAAAAGATGAGGCTATATGCACTTGTGAACAGTAATTACTGCTGGGTACTGTAATTATGAGTAATTTTTTTGACAATTTTTATCTTTGGTATTTCTGTCATCAACATACATAACCTATATGATAAAAGAATTTTATTCTTAATATATGAAAAATGTGGTCTCGTAAACTTTTTCTAGACTATGTGTATTAGCTGCTACTATTATGTTTATCTAGGCATATTGATTTCACCTAATGAGCATGGTAATGTTAAAAAACAGCATTTATTCCTATATTAGTTGGAAATAAGAGCAGACAAGTGGGTTAGTTTCAACATTTAATAAAGCACCAGCACCCAGGCTGGCTTGTGGATTCTAAAACTCATCTTGCTCTTTAAGAACATGTTGGCTACTGAACCTTCTGTGCTGTCCACACTCTGTGGCATTAAAAGCTGGAAATGTAACTGCTTCTCACTTTTGATCTCTTATTTAAAATGATTGGATGTTAGATTAAGTGAAAGGGGGTTGTGGAAGCACTTTGTAAATGGTGTGCAGCTGTACAAGCAAGGGGTTTATTATCATCAGTGTGCACGAAGGCATGCTGGAAATGCTGGGTTCTGGGGGCCTCAAACTCCCTCCCTCAGAACCCTAGATTGTCTTTCAGGTGAGGAGGCAGCCTATTGGGGGGAAGAATTAGGGGCCAACCAATTCAACCTGAGGCACTCCTCTAGCGTCACTGGTACATATGAATATTTTGTTGCTCAAGGGAAAGTTTGAAAAACTGTGACTGAGTCCAATCTCCTGATTTTAGAGAAGCAAACCAACACCCAGGACCAGGATGGGGAGGTGGGAGTGATTTTCCCAAGGCCACTTAATGGCATGACTGGAACTCAAAGCAAGTCTTTGGATTTCTAATACTGTGGCATGTTGTCTCTGGACTCCATTGGTGTCTTCTTTGTACTAAAACAGAAACCTGGAAACACTCATATAAAACAGTGGCTGCCTCAGATCTGGCCAAAATACTCAGTGACAATGCTCTCCCTCCTTCCTCCCATTCTCCCCAAGAAGAGCAAATATGGAGGTTTGGCCAACAGCAATCCCAAGCCCTTGTCCTCTTCTGAGACCTCAGACCCTACATCAAGTGTTCTCAGCCACAGGGAAGGGCTGGGAGGAATCCAGTGATCAGTGCAGACTGTGGTCTCTTCAAGTGTCCAGCTGCGCCACACAGTTCCAAGGACAACTCTGGAGGGCCTGCTTCTATTTCATTAAAGGAGGATTTTCTCAGTAGTCAATTATGCTATGAGACACTGTGAAGGACTAAAGATTATTTATGCATAGCCCTTGTTCCTCAAGAATCTTATAATCTACTAGATCCATGGAGACGACTCATTTTATTACCAGGCAGAATGGAACAGGTATTTAAGAGAGATGAAAGCAAAACTCTGTGGAAGCACAGAAGAAAGAGTGGTTCATTCTTTTACCACTAACTCACGTGTGAGGAGCATCTATGCATCCAGGGCACTGAGCTAAGTGCTTCCACAATGTAGGTGCCCAACAAAGCATTGCCAGAAGACCAGAGCACTTTACAGTTACAGATGAGCCTGTAAATACATTTATCTTCTTTTTAAATGCAGTGGTCATCTTCATAAGTTAGAAATGCTCAAATCTAAACTTCAAAGTCACATAATTATACATACATGGCCAGACATATACATAAAGGCTGATCTAAAGTAGAAATTACAGACGTAATTTTGTATGTGACCAGATTTCTCTGAGAATGTTGTGAATTTTGTGTCCAGTAAAATATGAAGCCCCTTGGAATCATGGAAATTTAGAGTCCCAGAAACTTAGAAATCATGCAGGACAATCCATTTATTTCACAGATGATTGCATTAAAATGTGATTACCATTCAAGTCATGTTACACTGTTTTATTTTTTTGGTACCACTTATCAGTATTTACAAACATCATGTTTATTGATTGAAGCTGAAGATGAAAGTTTATTTTTCTTCCAAAACTTGTCCAGGTTATTTGTTGTTAGCTAAAGAAAACTCATTTATCTCCCTTGGCAATTTGTCCCAGCCCTCTGTCCAACACTCTCCAACCCCAGAGAATGCCCTAGAGTGATATTATTATGTAATATCACTAATATTATTATGGATAGATCAGTTTCAAAGGCTTTTTAATGAGCCTGCTTTCCAGGGGGTGAGGTTGTTGTTTTGGGGTCATGTTTGTGTGGTCTTTATTTTGCATGCTCTTCCTACCAGGAACCAAGACAATACAGGGAGACTAGGACTATTCCTGCTTAGGTGAAGGCCTGACCATCTCTCTTTCTTTGGCTGTCATCCCTCCCCCTTTTCTGGCTTTTTGGTTGATTCTTTCCAAATATCTGGGAAGTGGCCAGAAGCCTCTTCCCGCATGGGAAGAGGGGCCCTTTCCTCCTATGCAAGGAAATCAGAGGCTTAGGGAAGAAGGGCCTCTTTGCTCTGTTTTGTACAGGCTGAAGAAATTTCCCTACTCTGTGGTCTGTCCCAGCTTCCAGAGCTAGCTGTTCTACCTACAGCTTTGACACGAATGCCTCTGTTATAGATACGGATCCCTCCAGAACCTCAAAGATGATATGTGGCAGTTGAGAAAAGGATTATATCTCCTAAATACCTTTTCTCTCTTTCTCATCTATCCTGATCTATCTTCCATATATATTGTCACCCACTCTTCCATGATTTTCACAATGCTTGCTAACTGGAAGGATCACCAATTCCAGTTATCCAAATGATAAAACTTGGAGATAATCATTCATTCATTCATCCAAAAATGTATTTTTGGATGAGCCAATGAGAGCCAATGAGATTCCTTGCAGATCCAGTTGCAGACTAAGTCCACTGACTCTTCCCTTAACATCTCTTTGCTGTATTTCCACCTCTCCTTCTCCACCGCTACTACCATAGTTTTGAATTTCATTAACTCTCTCTTCCTTATCCCTTCTGTCAGTTTTCCCCATTCCAATCCATCGTGCAGACCTGTTGAGAACAATCTTTCTACACACAATCCATTTCACTAACTTCTAGTGTACACGGTAAGCCTGACAGAATGGAGAACATGCTATTTAGTAGGTGCTATGGTTTGAATGTCCCCCAAAGCTCATATTGGGATTTAATCCCCAATATGGTATTTAAAGTGATTGGATTGTATAGACTATGCCTATGTGAATGGATTAATCCACTCAGAGATTAATGGTTTAACGGGTTATCAGGGAGTAGACTGGAGCCTTGTAAGGAGAGCAGGTGAGCACAAAAATGTGCTGTCACCCCGCCCTTGTTATGTGATACCATGCGTGGCCATGAGACTCCGTAGGGATTTCCCACCAAGGTGGAAGCCCTCATGTGATGTGCTCCTTGACTTTGGACTTCCCAGCCTCCAAAATTGTAAGAAATAAATTTTGTTTTCTGATAAATCACCCAGTTTTAGGCATTCTGTTATAGGAAACAGTAAACTGAGTATTACAGTGGGGTATCCAAGACCCTTCCAGATCTGCCCTGTGCCTACCTCTCTAGCTGCTCTGTTTATCACCTGCCCAGGTAACCTGTCTCAACTACACTCAGCAGCCTGCACGTCCTGACTCAACAGGTGGGCTCACACCTGCATTTGCCTGTTCACTCTGCAGACTTCTGATGAGAGTTTCCATTTCTACCTGTTTGCTCTTCAAGGGTCACCTCCAGCAACTCTTCTCTGAAGCCTTTCTCGACTTCCTCTCCCTCAAGTAGATTTGGCCATTTTCTGTAGAGAATCCCATGGGGACTGTATTGATAGCACCTGTAAATCTGTTTATTACTCTTCTTTGTTAGTGTCCCCACTGGATCTAGACCCTTTTAGTGCAGAGGACTACTTGATTTATCTTTGTACTTTTTCCCACTGCTCTGGTCTGAATATTTGTGTTTCTCCCCAAATTTCATACATTAAAATTCTAATCCCCAGGGTGATGATGGTATTAGAAGGGGGGGGTGGGGGGCTTTTGAGAGGTGATTTGGTCATGAAGGGTGAACCCTCATAATTGGGATCAGTACCCTTATAAAAGAGACCCCAGGGAGCTGCCTTGCCCCTTCCACAACATGAGAACTCACTGAGAAGGTACTGTCTATGGGGAAGGGGCCCTCACCAAACATAGAATCTGCTGGCTCCTTGATCTTGGACTGCCCAGCCTCCAGAACTGATAAATAAACGTTTGTTGTATATAAGCTACCCGATTCATGGCATCTCATTTTGTTACAGCAGATCAAATGGACTAAGACACCCTCCTCTCTCAGGACCTCACACACAGTAGGTGCTCAGCAAATGGGAGTTCAATTAATTGAGGTGCCATGCAAGTTTGGACTGGTCAGACCAATACTCTTTCTCTCTCCTTTTCCACCTCTCCTCACCCTCAATTGATTCTTCTGATAACTCCCAGAGCCAGCTTTAAAACACACAAAACTCGATCATCAGACATCTGCCCCCTTCCCTTATTACAGTGTTTTTTTATTGCATTTAAAATAAAATCAAAATTCCCTATTAGATAGAAATGTTCATGTCTAAACTTTTGCTAGTCACATAGTTAGTTGTATGTACATGGCTAGACATATTCTGGAAGGTGTTGTAGAAATTACAGATGATAATTTGTGCGTGACCAAACTTCCTTCCTTAGCTCGGGCTACACAGCCCTGTATGAGTTGGTTCTGGACACTTCTGCACCTTCATCTGGACCCCTCCCCACCTCCTCACCACATCCCAGCACCCTGCTCTACTTTGATTTCAAGCACACTAAACTCAATCCCCTTTCATGGTCTTTTGCATTTGCTGTTTCCTTTCTCTTCCCTGGTTTGCATCATGATAACCTTAATAATTCAGGGCTAAGCACTAATACCACTTCTTAGAGAAGAATTTCCTGGTAAATTCACTCCCACTCCAAGTACATTACATTGTCTTATTTTTTGGTACCACTTTTCACTATTTATAAACACCTTGTTTATTGATTTGTTCCCTTATTGTCCTGTTTCTGTGCACAAGAATGTAATAATGATAGCTAACACTTATGTAGTTCATATTACATGCTGGACATTGTTCTAAGTGCTTTCATGTGTACTTGCCCATTTAATCCTTACAAAAGCCTGTGAAGAAAAAACTGTTTTGACCCCATTTCAAAGATGAAGAGACCGAGGCACAGAGAGGTCAAGTAATTTGCCCAAGGTCTCAGTCCTCTTAATCACTGTACTATGCTACTCTACGTGTGGATACAGGTCGTATGGATTCTGTTCACTGCTATATCCTTGCTTCTAAAAATATGGTTTATATCCTTATGACCTAGAAAATAAATGAATGAATTAATACAGTGTTGAACGTGCTTTCTCTTCTTATTTTACTAGAAATTAGTAACTGCATTTTGCTATTTTACTGCAATGAATCATGAAGAGGCAACAGCAAATGATTTAAGTAAATTATCCTTGTTTTTTTTTTTTTTTTTTTTTTTTTTTTTTGGCATCTAGCCTGTACAAGGATTGAACCCTGGACCATGGTGTTGTCAGCTGCACATTCTAACCAACTGAGCTAACTGGCCAGTCCCAGAGTAAATGGTCTTCATTCTAATTCTTCTTGCTACACTTTTCTAGATGTGAACCTTTACCCCCCAACCCCCAAACAACAGTGATAACAACAACAACAAAAAGCTTTGTTTAAGCTATAGTAGCAGTGAAAAGGTTCACTGTATTCTTAGGAAGACATAAAACTTCACTTGCTATGGTCCATAAAGTATCCAGAATAATTCTATGCATAGTCATTAAAGAACTCTATAAAAGGCACTGAATATTGAGACCACTCAAGCAATCTGATTGCTTAATTAAATCTCCAGAAATGCTCAATATGTACCAATTGAAACTGTATCACCCATAAAAAAGAGCTACGTGCCTTCTTTTTTCCCTTTTCATTTTTAGTTTATAATAGCAATAATGACCTTGGCTCTGGGCATTTCCTGGAGATTAATGACTGGCGAGGCTTTATGGCCCTCGACTGCCCCTCCAGTAGGCTATCAACTCCTCCCACCTTGTCATTCATCCCATGAAAAGTACCCCGCATCTCACTCTGGTTTGCTAAGGAATGCCAGCATTTGTTAAAGCTGGTGGAGATTGGTTTGTGAGTAGTGATTTGTGGATTCTTGGAAACTCCATGGCAATGGTGACATTTCTGAAGAAGACAGGTTCCTAACTAACCTCACGGGCAGCCTTTGCTACACTCAGTGTGGACACAAGAACTTGCTTTCCTACACTCCACATTTCAGTGTGATGTTGTTTGAAGGGGCTTACCATGAATTTTTCAGCTGCCGAAGCTCTGTTCTCTTGTCTTCTGTTATATGATTTTCTTAAACCTGGGTATAGACATAAAATACTTTGGAATCATAGAAAAAAACTTCTTTTGACGTCAAAGATGGTGATGGTTGCATCTAAGGAAATAATTCTGAATATAGTACAGTACAAGTGAGTTAAGTTTCCTCCACCCCATTTTAGTGAGGCTGCTAGCTAGGACTGTTGGAAGAACCTACAACTGTTTGCAATTCTAATTCTGCTTTCTTTGCTTACTAATTGCCAAAAGAGAGACATATTAAAAATGGTCACTCTCTCCCCAGTTTTATAATGGATATAAAATCCTTAGCTACTGCCTCCATCTGCCCACAGCCATGTCACAGTTTTATAAGCCTGTGTGATTGGTGTGTCCTTCAACTTTGCCTACTGTAATAATGATATTAGCACTCAACATTTCAATAGTGCTTTAGAATTTACAGAGTGTTTTCCAGGGGCAAATGATTATATATTCTATAAGTAGAGGAGGTAGTCCAGATTTTCTGAGTCTAAAGTCAGTCTCTTTCTAAGGACTTTCAATTTCCTATCTTCCAAAGAAAGCCCATTATTCACTTTGTTATCCCTTAAATCATTTCTTTCTTTCTATGTCAGAGCAAGTGAAGGGGACTTAAACAATAACAGTTGCTACTTATTGTTAAGTATGGACACACATTTCACATACATCATTTCATTTTGTCTTCACAACTCAGGGAGCCGGGAACCATTATCGTGTTACAGAGGAGCGGACTGGAGGTCAAATATTCTGTTGGAGTTCAGGCTCTGGTAGATCTGACTCCAAAGCCTAGATTCATATGGCTGTGTTGTCATGCTTCACAACAGAGACTATTTTCTGTGGGGATTTTATGGTTTGGTAATTTTTTCCTGTTGCATAATATCAAACATGGCTATTCAGTGAGCTGAAAATGAAATCTTTGAGAGCTCAGGACAAATAATGCTGTCGGGCACAGCTGGATGGTAGCCAGAAGAGAGCTCTCTTTATGGGGTGGACTTTGATATTTGTCTTGAATATGACAGAAATATTTAATCTGACAGATATCTTCATATTTCTTTATTTTCCCCAACTGTGCCATCAAATGATGTATATAAAGAACAGGTGGTTGGTTGGCATATCACTGGACAGACGGCTGTAAATTTTGTGATTGCTAGGCTTAAACATTAGGGGACATATTTTATAGATTCATGGGGCTATATGGGACTAGAGAAATCATTTACTTCATCCCTCACATTCTTTGGAGTAAGGAAACTAAACTCCAGGAAGGACAGATGGTTTGCTCAAAGTCTTTAAGTAAGTGTTGGTCTCATTTTGTTTTCTTGCAGTGATTGACAGGTTGTGTGTCTGCTGTGTGCCAGGAACTCTCGTAGGCACTGGGAGTCGTACATATTCCACTGTGAGAATTAGACAGACTCAGGACCTGCCTTCGGAGAGCTTAGGGTCTAGCCAGCAGAGACCAGAATCTTTGTTTCAGCATTATTCTATAATCAACTAAACATGTTACTCATTTTGGAGATACACTTATGTCTCTGTTTATCCTGGGTCCTTGCTGGTCACATATGTGTGACCACATTCTTGTGATACAGCACAAGGAATATTATGCACACACTGTTCCTAGCCAGGAGTTTCTCCTTTTAACTAGATGAGTTGGAGTGGGATAAGAGACAGACCTTGAAGGTGCCTTTCATAATCCTTCAAAAAGTTCATGGAAAAATAGAATTGAAAGACAATACAAACTTTTCCATGAACTTTTTGAAGTCTCCTCACATAATTCTCGGCTAAAATCAGGACTTGGCACTACTGCAACCTCCTTGTCCCTTCTTTCTTTCCTTAAAGCTTGACTTTAGGGCTAATCTTCAGTACCACTTCCTCTGAAGCCTTCACTTCCCTCGCTGCCCTCCTCTGCCTGTCTTGTCCCTTTCATGTGTTTCATGGTCCCATGGTGCCATTTTGTTCTCTATATGTCCTTGATAGACATCAGTGCTCACCTTTAAGGTTAAAGTGAGCATGGAGAAGATGTGGTCAAAAGTACATACTAGCAGGGATTGAGGAAAATCTTGAGAAATATGATTGTTCTCAGTTTTTCAAGTTGTTCATTTATATGATGTTATTACATAGCCCCAGGAGAGAACAAAAAACAAAACCAAACAAAAACAAAATTTAAAAAAAAAATAGCACCTTGGAACTCCAGAGTCCATGGTAATTTATTTTCTTAGAGGAGATTTCTCTTATGGTTCTTTACTCTGGAAAACTTGATTTGCCATCAATATTTAAAATGAAGATAAAGTAGTTCTTAAAAAATGAAGATCACTTAAAACATAGTGCTACTTGAATGTCAAGAAGCCATTATGTTTAATAGCATTTTTTAAACTATTAAAGTTGAGTGGTTACTTTTTATTTTGCATTTAGTCACTCATGGGAGACATTTATTTAGTCTTATATGCTACAAATAGTGATGCTGTTAGTAGAGAAGATTCTCATTTTGAAAAATGGTCTCATTTATATAATATCTTTTAGTATAATGTATTCATATCTCATGGAGGAATGAAAACACACAAACTGTTAAGAGAGTGAAAATATTGTGAAACTTAGGCCCTTAAAGCTATAGAATTGTAAAATCAAGAAATGTGATGATTATTTTGAGTTGGTCAAATGGCATATGTATTGTTTTTAATCACCTTTGGGGGAATGGACAACATTAAAAACCAAGAAAAATATTTGTAACTTTTTTCATCAATAAATTTAGGATACAATACAATCCAGTCCCCTTTCATGATATAATCAAAAAGTGCAAGAACTGGAAAAGAATGTGGGAAAGAAAGGAGATAATTTATTTACTCCTAGATGTTATTTTACGTGGGAACTTTTAAATTACCATTCTGGTTTACATGGACAGACTGGTAGGTACTTATAAAAGGCTTAGCGATTTTATAGAAATCTTGCACTTTTTTTAATTTAAATTTTTTAGTCTCCTATCAGATGCATCTCAATGAGATCTAAACCAGAGAAAATTGCAAATTCTGGACAAAAATGACATCATTTTTTGAATATACGTCTTTTCTGAGTACAAATCAGAAATGTGGAATTCATTGAGAACACAGCAGAGGGCGTAGATGTGTGCTGTAGAGAGCTAAAAGATGTGATTCTTACGTAGATAAAATCTGATCCCTAAACATTTGTGATTCTGGAGTCCCCTGATCCTGGTTCTCATGTGAGTAATAACCTTTAATGAAAAGAGTCATTGCTTATTGGATGTCTACTGTATGGCAGACATAAGTATGTCCCATATTTACCAGTTTTATCAGTTAAGATTCTTTTGAGTGTAAGTGACAGAAAAACCAAGGAAGGTGTGACTCAATCCAGGATTCAAACAAAGTCAAGAGGAGCTGGTTTTCTCCATTTCTCGGCTTTGCTTCTTTGATGTTGTTAGATGTGTCCTGTACTTAAAGCAGGGTATCTCAACCTCAGCACTACTGACTTTTTGGGACAGAAAATTCTTTGTTGTGGGGAACCATCCTGTGCATTGAGGGATGTTTAGCAGTATTAGATGAGAGTAGCAGCTTCCCCCTTCCCCCAAGATTTGTGACAACCAAAAATGTTTCTAGATATTGCCAAATGTCCCCTTCAGGCCATTAAGAACCACTGGAACCACTGGAATAATTAAACATGGCAATCAGGTGCTCTTGAGTCATGAATTTTCAGATTCAGACCCAGCAGAAAAAAGCACTTCTGTGCCAGAATTTCCAGGGAAAAACATTCTGAGATTCACTCTTATTGCACTTGCTCAGGTAGGTGACCTGAAGTCACCCTGGAGCCAGCTCTGATTGGCAGGCCCAGGTCATGTGCTCCACCCTAGGGATGGGGATGGAGCACTACCCACACCATGTAGATTAGAGCTGGGTGGAGAGAGAATATCCCTCAGTGAAAAGCAGGGGAATGGCTTAAGGAGGAGTAGCAACTGAGTGAGGCAAAGGACAAACGTCTACTGCAGAAAAATGGTCTTACTTATTTTCACAACAGCCCTCTGAGGCACAGAGAGGATAAGTAAATTGCCCAAGGTCACACAACTAATGAGCGCTAGACATGCAATCCTTTTGTCATCTGATTCAAAATAATAGGTAATGAATAGCATAGAAAAAACTGCCTTTCTTTCTGCAATCATAGTTGTCAAGAAGTAACAAATTCATAGTATTCAGGTGTAACTGTTGTGCCTTCCTGATGCTCTGTAATTTGTCACTGCTTCAGGGGGGCAGGGTGGGATATCTGCACTCAGTAGTCTGACTTAAACATTAAATTACATTTCTTACCAATGACAGTATCATAAGTGGTCAAACCATATATTTACAATAATGCTACTTTAGTATAACACCTATTTCTGGTTCATTATGAGTTAAATAGGCTTTTTTGCTAATTTAGGAAACCAGTCATAACGTATGAAACTGTTTCTGCTGGAAAACGCATTCTGAATACTAAGCCATTGGCTTACCAATGAACTTTTGGAATGCAGTACATTTCTAAGCTAGGGGTTGCCTGTGTTATGAAACCGACACTACTCTTTTAGGTGATTCATTTCTTCCAGGAGACCTGAAGTATTTGTTCAAAGTTTCAATCTGCTGGTTGAATTTCTAATAATAATGAAATTTACACAAGTTCCCATGTTACAGACCAGAAAATGACCCAAATCTAAGAATATATGAAACAATGAGAAGTCGCACAGCGAACTCAAGGGGTTTACCTGTCACAAGCCATCTATATTCCCATTTTTAATCAAAGGTCTTTGTTAATCATATCTGGACAGGTTATAAGTCACTACATCTTAAGAGATTTCAACTCAATATTGAGCTCAAAGTTGATTTACTTACATTAGGCAGAAAGGAAACATGATTGTTTTTACCCGAGAAATGCATTAACTTCATTTTAGAGCTACCCAAAGCCATGAAAGCAGAGAGAGGGAGATCTCTGCTCTTTCTGCGGATAGCATTTTAGACATGTCTTTAGGAATGGAATGTGGTACTTGTTGCAGAATTTTCTTACCTGCCTCCTGCCAACACTTAACAAATTCTTTAAAATAGGCTGCCATTTTGCACTGTTGCCATCTACTTCTCAACTTTTCAGCTACTCTTTTGCATAACTTGATGTTAATGAGTGGGGGAAATACCATTTTTTAAATTTAGTGAAAGTTTAGCTTACTCAAGGGGCTTCTTTGATGAGTTCGTCTCTTGAAGATACGATGTGAGAAGATGTATTTAAAATAAGGTTAAAAGCATTACTGCAGTAATCTTTACTTTTAAAAATGGGCATCTTCAGAAACCCATTTATATCAAAAAATGTTCAAGAATTGCAGAAAACAGCTGCACATAAACAAGAAAAATAGCTTTAGCTTTCTATAATTTTTGCACTGTTTAAGGACTGCACTGAAGAAATTTGAAATGAAGATGATTGACATTACTAAGCTTTTTTTTAATGCTGCACACATGGTCTTTTTAAAAAAGAGTACTCTGCATGCAAAACATAATTGCTCTCTGCTTCTGCAAAGGTTTCTCTTTAATAGAATTGCCTTTTCCTGATATAACTGATTAAAATAAATTAAATGAGCCACTCACTCATTCTTCCAGTTTGCAAACTTTAAAATTTTTAACAGGGTTTTTATACAGGCACACATTGTGCAACTCTACACACTATTTAGTAAAGTATATTGTAAGTGCACTTTTGAAAACCTAGATAACAATGTTCTTAATAAAGAGAAAAGATGACACAATGTCTAGCCCAGAGACCATCAGGCTCTGCTCCTTGGCCATCAAGAGATATCCGTTGATGCCTTTTCAAGCCAGCTGGTTCATGCCAGCTCTGCCTGGGTCCTCTCCAAGATGAAAGCAGCCTTGGGTGAAACGTTATGTTCTTTCCAGCTTTTTGCATCACCATTTGGTAAATGTTGGTGAGGGAGAAGCAAAGTTCTTGGGCTGGGCTTCTATTTGCATGTTTTGCATGATCATTAGCTTTATTCTTTCACAAAAAATATATGTGCAGTATATATGTATGAGTATATGTATGCATGTATATATATTACACATATATACATATACATATATGTATTTATGTGCACATATATTACATTGTTACTCATTACATTATATTAGACAGATGTGTGTGTGTGTATATAAATTGCAAAGATGACCTTGTTTCAAGACTTTTTATAAAGAAGTCCTATCTAAGCTTTCTAGTGATTTATGCCATTTATGAACACAGGTATTATTTTAGTGGCAAATCGATGTCACTTGCACTACATCTGAGTTTATAAAAATGTTACAAAATAATGGCTACTTGGCTTAACGTAACTTATTGAGTAAGTGACAACTGATTTTTTAGAAAAAGTTGATGCATCGAAGAATCCAACGACTGCATATAAACCAAAATGGGAAGGGACACATTGTCGTAGAAGATACAATAGCAGACAAAATATCGGAAATAATCTACTCATTTCCAATTTTCCTTTCTCCATTAGACCATATCTCACTGAGTCTGTTGTTGCCAGGTGTTATAAACCTTAAATACATGGTTTATTATTATTTTTTCTCTTAGAAATTTTGGGAGAGTTAAGGAGAACGAGCTAGTCAAGCCTTTAAACATTCTGCTCAGGTTTCCTCCAGGGTCTTGCTGCTGGAAGAATGTCTTATGGGTAAATTTCCACTCTCTCAGCGGGGAGTGTTTTGCATGAACTGACTCCCAGGAGAAAATGTTATTCCCTACAACAAAGCTCAGGCAGTGACTCATATTAAACTGACCAGGATGGGGGAGGGGAAACATTGACCTGGAGGGAGTTGGGGGGACGGGGGAGGACACAATTTACTTTATAAAAACTGACTACAGCTCTCTGGGAAATGAAAAACCTCTGAGGTTTCTGTGTTTCCTTGTGGTGCTTTTGTACAAAAAGTATTTGCAATGTGTCATTTCTAGGATGAATTGAACATTCTTAGTCAAGGGAAGAAAAACCAAGAGTCTCTAACAGAAAAAGTAATGAAACTGTCTTTCTCGCCTACCTTTGTTAGTTATAATATCAACCATAATTAGTAGGACGGACATGGCTAATTTAATAAAGACATTTACTGCTCACCACTAGAAACAAGACTTCAAAAGATATGATGTTAAAGGAAAGCCATTTTTTTTGCTTAAATTTGCATGTTTTAATGCAATACAACCCAAAGATGGATTCTTCCCACATTAGCTAAGACAAGTGGAATCTCAAATACCGTTCCTTTTCAAAAAGGGTAGAGATTCACACACCATCACTGCTCTGATGTTTCCTATTGTTATAAAGCTGCTTCTTGATAAGATGATACAGTTCTGCAATTCAATCCTTTTAATTATCTTTTTTATTATTACAACATGAACCAGGGTCCTAAACTTCCGAGGATTTATTGATAAGGGCATCTTCCACTTGTACTGCCTCGTTTTATTGCTGTTTTTATAATGGTTTCTAACTAATAAAATGTTATCTTATTCATTTTGTTTATGTGTAATAAATCAGAAGCCTTTTCCCTTCTTTTGCTAGGCAGATATGGGTGTGAGCGGGTGGGGGAGTTTGTCTCAATGTGTTAAACTGATGATGTCTTTTGCATACAAATAGAAATTAGTACAAGAGCATTTCTTTAAGGAAAGTATCACTGTTTCTGCATGACCTAGAAAAAATTAATATTCTAAATACAAAATCATGTGATTTGGGGTTTGCCTCTTTCTAGCAACCAAAGCTGTGAAAAGATGTCTGGAATAAAGCCCAGGCTTCTTCTCCGTTCTGAGCAATATTATTTCCATGATGAAGGAAATAGATATGATGGAGAAAAACAGTGTGTGCAGTTTTTAGGCAGCTTTAAACCCTGGATCTTATATTCATTCAACAGATCATTATCAAACCCTTGGGTTGTATCAGACGCTGTGGCAGGTGCAGGAGTGAACAAGAAACATAGTCCCTGCCTCCACAGAGCTTATATTTTTATAGGGGAAGAATAGACACCAAACAAATGATATATCAATAAGTACGTAATTTCAATTGTGCTAAGGGTTGGAAAGGAAAAGTCCAGGAAGTCGAGACAGTGTACCACATTAGGATTCATTCACTCCTTATTTTCTTCCTTTATTCAAAGACTCTTCCCGGCTTTCAGGAGCTCTGCCTGGCCCTGAGGATGAAGGGCAGGGAGGGCACCGCTGTGGCTGGTGAGGGAGGCTATCCTCACAGACAGGCTCTCAGGGGTCCCTGCAATGGAGATGATGCAGATGCCGGGGAGCTGCAGCTCAGGCAGCAATTCAGCCCAGGGAGTACCCAGAGAAGGAGCTGCCATTCTTCCTGACAGTTATGGGAGCTGTTGTAGGAATTTAAAGGGTGGGGTTAGAGTGGACCTAGTCAGTTACCTGTAAAGCATCCACCTTCCCAATTCCCCTTCCTAAGAGGAATTATTTTCAGGTATCTACCCATCTCCTAATAGCCTACCTGCTCCAGGGGAAGTTGAGCTGACTTCCAGCTGCAAGGCTTGATCCTATTTAGGATTATCCTACACTCCCTCTTAACACTTCCCTGGATGTGTTTTGACTGGCCACTTTGGCCAAAGTCAATCAGCTATGACTTTACTTTGGCTATAGGAACCAGTTTAGGAATGGCCATATGACCGATTTCTGCCAATTAGTTGCCAAGGGGGAAGGTCTATGGGGAAATTCTGGGAAAAAAAGTGTCTTCTCTCTTAACAGAACTATTGAAAAAGATGCCTTTTCTTACCGTGAAAGTCGAGGGGTACAAATGGGGTTCCCCAGATTGCTACAGCCAGCATGCTCTCTGGCTGTCAACCTCAAGCTGGAGCTCTCCCCCCAAATAAGGTGAGATCTACATGGGTTCGTATCCTAACTATGCCCCTTACTCATAGGTGGTCCTTGGCAAGCTACACTGTGAAGATAGTTGTTAGGTCCCTGGAAATGAGACCCTGACTTTTAGAAAGCCCCCACCCTTCAGTTTCGTTTCTCTAAGTTTAGTTCCTCAAGGTTTCTGTCTCTGTTCCCATGAGCAGGCTGTACCCGGAATGGAACATTGTAACTGTTTTCCCAGGCTAGGCCAGATGCCAATCTTAACCCTATAAAAGAAGACACCCAACTGCCACTTGGCGCTGATGACATTTTTTGGCTCAGCAGGGCAGGTCTGCTTGCTGCTTGCTAACAAAATCTTTTCTCCATCTTTTGCCGGGCTAGCGTCTCCTTCCTCGACGACCTTACAATAGTAATAGGATGGACCTCATAGAAGGCTTGGCAGAGTGCTTGTCTCATAGGAAGTACATAATAAATGTTAGTCACTTTTATCCATCCATTAAATATTTACTGAGAGCCTACTATGGCCCAAGCCCTGGGCTAAGTACTGAAAGACACAATTCTTGCCCTCAAGGAATTTGTAGGGTGTGAATTTGCTTCTTGCATGTATTTCATTATCCTCCACATTGTAGTTAGTGAGTGACATGTGTTTTACTCGTGTTTATATCGGCCCCAGGATGCCCACAATGGTGGCTTATATGTAGAAAGTACTCACTGAATATCTGCTGAAAGGAAATGCCAAAACAAACATTCATCAGGCACCTCCTAAGTGCAAGCCCTGAATCAGGCCACAGTAGCAGCACTCATGGAAAAGAGAGTGCATTTTAGTGGGGAGGGAACTAGTGTTGGCTTCAGAAAGGCTTTCTTTTAAATTCTGGCTTTGATGTTTACTAGCCGTGTGGATGCTGAGCAAGTTATTCATTTCTCACCCCTAACAAGATAAAATCTGTCTCTTTAGAGGTGTTATAAGGGATTAAATGAGATGAGGGGATTATATATAGTACATATTTTACATAGTGCACTGCCTGGAAGTGCAAAATATATAATATGTGATATATTATATATAGTGCTTTGCCTGGAAGAAAGTGACTTCAATAAATTGTTGTTGTTTGTTACTGGGGTAGTTCACTGACCTGAAATATTCACTTTGTATTCATCTGGGTATTTTATCTTAACAGGCTTTAGTCATTTTGGTTGCCCAGCTCCTGAACGCTTTCCTATTAAAGCAGAAGCCCAAGGAGGAGGCAGATATTTGCTATGTCTGGTTGCTAACAGCTAGGTCCTAGACCAAAATTTGAGTGTAACTAATCAGAAGCTTCTGCCCAGGATTTTGAATCATGAGATGAGAGTGATGAAAATGGATAGTGACAGCTGGACATTATTAATGGCAGCTACATTGGATACAAGAGTTCACTGGTTTGTGGGTGAGTGCCCAGGGCAACTGAGTCCAGCAGTGTGGAGGGGGTGGGAGGGAGCACGTGGCCTGTGGTGTTGGGCAGGATCCTGGCTGTACTCAGATTCCTTTGGTACTTCCTGAGCATAATTCTCAGCCTTCAGATCCACTTCTTTCTTTTTTTTGAATCTTTAAAAAAACTTATTTAAAATTTTTATTTATTATTAGCATATTCATTCTTACAAATCGTGATATTTCCTTATGCCCTTTGCCTGACCTATCACTTCCCAAACCCCCTCCCTCACTCTCCAGATCCATTTCTTGAATGTCCCAACATCCTTCTATACATTCCCTTCCTATTTAAATCAACCAGAGTTGGTTTCTGTTGTTTGCAACCCATGAGCCTGGGTAGAACAAATGTTAGAATTTCTAAACCACAAATTCAAGTTTTATACTTTTATGGCATTGGTTAATATCTTATGAGATGCTGAAGGTTATTTGTTATTAAAAAGTAAACTTGAAAAAAAATCAATATGAAATCTCTTACTCTTCCTAAGCCATTAAAAGCCAGATACCCTGCTGTGAAGTACCATAAAAATAACCTTATTTTATATTTCTTGAGCTTGGCTAAAATCCAGACATGATGCTGCTCAGATAATGTTATTTTTGATGTGTCATCTTATTTCATGGCAATCTTCATTGTAACTCAAGAAAATGTTGACTAGAAGCCAATTCACGGGCCAATGCTTTAAGTCTAAAATGTGTACCAACTTTTTACTTGTTTTTGGAATGCAATCTTTGTATTGTCTTAGTCCTAGAAGAGGGGATCATTTTTGTCAACCATATTTAGATGATCTGTAGTTGAAATATATATATTTTTCTATCTGAAAGGTAGTTTCAATAGATGACTCTATTAGGATAAAACCAAATTCTAGAGGCTACCTGTTTTTCATGCTACTGCTGCCAGGGAAGATTAGAGGCTGTTATTGTTTATGTTGTCTTATGTGCTAAACAATATACATAGCAAGATAGAAACAGTGATGAATTTATCTACAAAAATAAATTTGAGGGACAGTAGAGATGATCCAGTCTAGAGAAATCAAAGAGCCTTTATCATGCATGCCACCTTTAATCAATGGGTGGAGATGCATGGAGCATTGTTGAGAATATTTATGAAGCTGCATTCATTTTCAGTGGGAAAGAGTGCTATGATCAATGAGTCATGTCTGTCGTAGGAGCTGAAGTGCACAGCAGTGGTACCTGTGTCAATTATTTGCTGTCTGATCTAGTCCAGTCCCTTCATCTCACTGGGAAAGAACAAGATTACAGGAGGGGGAAGGTACTCTCCAAAGCTTGTTAGCTGGAGATGTTCCTTTTTCAGAGACAAGCTTCAGTTCCTCAATGATTATTTATAGACTGTGATTTCACGTCCCTGTCCACACTTGCCTCTGTATACATTTCAGTTTGTTATGTGAGGATAGCACAATGTTCTCAAAGGCATTGGCTGGGGAGTCAAGACACACCTGTGTTGAATCCCAGCTCGTCTACTCCCTAACAACTCTGAAACATACCTGCCTCATCTTAAAACAAGATTGATAACTATTCCACCCCCATTGAGTGTAAAGATTCATTCATTCGTTTCACAAATATTTCTTGTGTACTCATGTGTCAACACGCTAGGGATAGAAGAGTGAACAAAACAAGCAAAAGCCTTTGCCTTCCTGGAACTAACTTTCTAGTTGGCTAATGAGATTTTATTTGTGTGTGTGTGTGCGTGTGTGTGTGTGTGTGTGTGTGTGTGTGTGCCTATTAACAAGTGTCTGACATGTAGTAGATCCCCAGTAATCACTCGTTCCCTTCCACACTTTGCTGGTCTTCAACTCTCCACACTGCTCTAGGGTGGTCTGACAATAACCTTCCTCAACAGGGACATACGGCAAATTTGGCTAAGAGCAGCCTAAGTTCACAAGAGCCTTTGGGGAACAGTTCTTTTCCTCTGGGGGACCTTTCTGGCCTGACGAGGGTGTCACTGGCATCCAAGAGTGGCCGCAGATCATAGGTGACTTCTTCTCAAATGATGAGTCCAACCAGAGTCCTTTCCTGCACATCCACTGGACATCAATTTCTTTGTCTCTCCCTCTCCTGATCTCCTTTCTCCTTGCCTCCTTTGTCCCACACACATAGAGCAAGGGAAGAATGACACTCATGAAGGATAAAGCCTGACAGCTCAGAAAATCTCTCTTTTCATCTCTCCCTCCCTTTCTCCCCCCTCTCACTCTCCCCATCTCCCTTTCCCTTTCTTTCTCATTTGCAAAAGGAAGAAAGACTCTAAAATCTAGCTGCTCACATCTCCTTCTTGAGCTTTAAGGGGATTCTATTTGGTACAGATAAGAGGTAGCAGCCTCCCATATTCACCTGCCCATCTTGCAGTTATGATTTGCACATCTCCCTCCAATTTCTATCCCATAAACTTTAGGAAAATCAAAGAAGCTACTCATCAAGAAAAGACTAGATAGTCAAACAGATTCGGTTCTTGTTGGAAAAAAGGAAACCTAAATACAATGAATTTAAAGTGTCAAAAGATTTCAGTGGACGATTCCTAGAACCTGAGGAAATATATATTGATAGAAACAGAATTGGATTAGTCTCCTTCCCTCCTAAATTTGATTATTTTCCCCAGGTGGCTCACACTCTTGCAATATAGTGAAGAGCTAAATGCTAAGGAAAGTTTTTGGTTCCCTCTCTTTTGCCTGGTTTAGGGTGTGCCATAGAAAACAGCGCTTGTGGAAAATTCTGTTGTGTTCTGTTACCTGCAGTTCACAGTCCAGGAGAACCCAACTGGAAATTAGATTTCTGTTTGGAGATACGTAGAGAATTTTTTTCTCTTATGCAGAGATAATGATGCTCTTGGTGTGAAGGAATGTGGGAGGAAGTTTCCCAGGCATAAGAATTTGGGGACGGGCATGAAGTTTGGGAGCTACTTCCACATCTGCTTTGCACTTCCCAGGTGTGTAAGCAAAGAAGGTGGTAGGGTAGGGTAGATGTCATTTACACGCATAATAGCATGCATATATGGAAAACTTCTTAAACTTCCAAAGTGATTCACTGCCTCCAGCATCCTGTAGTGAATCTTGTAGTGGCCTTGCGAAGGAAGCTGGGCATAAATTATTTTTCCTATTTTGTATTTGAGAATATTGAGACATAGCAGGGCAAAGTACCTTGCTTATACTCAGTGGGTAAGATAGAGGTTGGAACAGGGCTAGAACCCAGACCAGGTCTCGTTTTACCTCTTCTTGCTGAGACTGCATTTGTCCAGGACTGCCAGTCCCAGTCTTAGATAGGTTGCCGCCCAGCTGAGGGGTTCAAAATCTGTGACTCTTGCCATTGCCTAAGACTGAGCCAAACATGGACTTCTCTGTCTGTGTCCCCCAAACCCCCCAGACAAAAGAGGTCATTTGGGCTTCAAGCCATGCAGTGATCGCAGAATCACTGGAAGACCTGGCTCTTCCATTCACTAATTTAAATCAACTTGTTGGAGTTACAGTTTATCATATATAAAGCAGGGATGAGAATGGTTTGCCTCATGGGGTTGTCATGATAGCTAAGGGAGAAAATTAATGTGAAGATACTTTTTAAAGGATAAAGTACTGCATAAATGTAATTTATTCATGTATTACATAGCAGTCACTGTGTGCCAAGCCCTGTTTCAAAAGCTTTACAAATATTAGCTCAAGTAATCTTGACACTAACCCTATGAGATCATTTTTATTATAATAATAATCCTCATTTTATAGATGGGGAAACTGCTTGTCCATGTCACACAGTTGGCAAAGGTAAAGCTGGGATATGAACCCGAGCAATTGGTACCAGACCAGAGTTTACATTCTTGGTCATGACCCCATACAGCTGGTGATATGTAGTTATTATGATTATGATTACAGATGTGGCTAGAAAAAGCACAAACAGATCTCACTTTTTTCTTTTTTAAAAGCTTGTGAAAATAAAATTAAATAAAGTAGAGAATGAATCAAGGAACACTGAAGATAAAAGCAGAAATTAATAATTAGAAAAAGAAAGATGCAGAAATGATACTTTTAAGAGCTGGTTCTTTGAAAAGACCCATAAAAGAAGGAAACTTTTTAAAGTCTAAAAAAAAAAAGAACAAATAAAGCACAGCCACAAACACTAAGTATGATAAAAAACATGATCACAGAGAGGAAGCAGAAAATGTATGAGTACTTTATCGACAATTCTGTAGCAAGACATGTGAAAATATATTCCTAGATTTCTTAAGTTAATTTTGGTGATTTAGATTTTCATAGGACATTGATCTAGGAATATTTTTTTCACATCCTGGCATAGAACATCCAGCATAATCATTAACAGTAAAATTTAAGGGATTCCCATGAACACGAACTATCCACAATCATCAATATATTTCAACCCTGATTTGGCAAAAAGATAGGAAAACAAATGAAGCAGAATTATCCAAAAAAAGGAGACAAAACTATGTATGATGTTGTACTTAATACAAAAACCTCAACCTAACAAGCAAACAAATTAATAGGAATTCAACAAGTTTCAGGTTAGAAAATAAGTATCCAGAATTTAGGTTTCCTGCATACTAGCAATAATTAATTCTCAAATGACATGGGGAAAAAACCCAACCCGTTTATTTATTAATAAACAAGAATAGTTATGAATAAACAAGAAATGCACAAGGTGTATGTACTATACCTCAAAATCAGCCTATTAAAAATCTCCACACTTTACCCCATGTGGCCGCCATGGAGAATCGCCATTCAGCTCTTGCAGCAAACCAACCTGCAGCCTCCAGCTGCTGCTCCTTTGGCTCCAATACCACCCAACACACAAAGGCCATGCCCCACCAGATGCTCCCAGCCAATGAGCAGGCACAATTGGGTACCAGCGCTTGGCTATTTCTGCCACTGACAGAACTCCTGTAATGTGCAATCTTTGCACCAAGGTTCACCATCAGCTGTGTGACAGTTTCTCAGAGCTTTCCTCCCTCCAAGTGTTGGCTTGTCATTTCAGGATATTTCCATCTTATGATACCTCCATGTCATAGCAGGAAAGGAGCAGTCCAGATAGTTACTACTGGGGATTAAAATGCTTCCACTGCAAAGTGACATATGTCAGTTCAATTCTCATTTTGTTTGCCAAAGTCAACTACCACATCAAACCTCAGAGAACAGGGAAGTAAGTCTTATTGTAGGCTTGGAAGCAGAGGAAAATTGCATATTGATGAATAGTGGTATTGCTTACTATGAGTTTAAAATGACAATACAATTTGTTAAAATTTTGTGTTTGTATATATGTGTTTGCGTATTTGTCTTTGCGTGTGTGTGTAACCATGTGGATGGATGAATAGATGTGTAGAAGATAGGTAGTCAGATGCATATGTGCATATAGAGTCAACTGAGATTCTCTTATGGTTGCAGGACAATAGTTAATTCTTATTTTCTCCTTTTTCTTATCTGTATTGTCTTAATTTTCTACAATGAAAATGAGCAAAAGCTATTGTAGTAAGAGATCAAGTTATAACATTAAGAAAAAAATAGCAACAAAGAATCTTGTTGTATATATTTTCCTTTCCTTGTTAAATGTATATAGTTTGGGGGAGTTTAAGATGGCGACGGGTCTGGAGCGGGCGTGCCAGAAGACAGCGTGAGCCTGAGAAGTGTGCGCTGTGCTGCCAGAGTACTATTTGCATTTCCAAGAGCAACAAAAAATGAATAAATCATTGATCAACTAATCTACAATGACCAAAAAGAAACTACAGATTTGAGGTTTTAGGGCCGACACAAAAGAAGATTCCTGAGAGCGTCCAAGCTGCGCTGCGGGACCGAGTGAGGAGCCCGAGGCAACAAAGGCCAAGAAAGACACAGAAACGGAGAGTAAGACGCTGGACCGGCCCAGCTCTGTGAGCTTAGTGAGTGACCTCCAGCCCAGCCCCGCTTACGGGGCAGATGCCTGGCCAGCTCCCGCCTACCACACCAGGCTAGGCACCGGCACTAGCACTGCCTCCATTTTCTCGGGTGGTGCTGGAGCCGGCCGGCTCGGATCAGGCAGGCCTGCCCTCTTTGCTTGGCGCGGCTCCTCACTGAGCCGAGCTACTTGTGTGCCTCGGTGCGGGGCCCCCCAGGGCCTGCGGACCGGCCTACAATCCCACTACCCCCACGGATCTCTGGTGGGGCTGGTGGTGGGGGGATCCCCCAGCCAGCATCGGGAGGGCAGGGAGGAGGAGCCCGCCCAGATTGTCACTCCACCACACCCTGGGCTTCGGTCCCAGGTAAACTTCCTGTTTCCGGGAGGCAGATACCATCTCTGTGGCCATCAGTTCAGAAGAACCCCAAACTGATTTCTGGTTGGGAGAGGTGAGGCTGGAGGGCTCTCGAGCTTGCTTGAACCTGTTGGAGAGCTGACTGCCGGCGGGTGCCCGGGTCAGCCCGTGCTGGGGGTATACAAGGAAGAACTGTGTGCTGTGGGATCCTCCCCTGAGGAGCTCACACCCTGGTGTCAGAGATAACTCAACTACACAGATAGCCGCAGTACCGGGCGGAAAGTGAGAGGCCCAGAGGAGGCTTTATCCAGGGCCACAAAAGCACTCAGAGCATCCCTACCAGAAACCTGAAAGTCTTCCTGGGCAGGGCGGGGCAGAGCACAGGCTTGAAGTCCCAGCTGATAGATGAGGACTGCAGAAGACACGCCCCAGCCCTGTACTGAGCGCACAGAGTGGGGAGGGGTCCGGCAAAGGAGGCGGAGACTCAGCAAAAAAAATACACACCCTGCGGGCCCCCCCTGCAAGGTTCAACAGCCCCACCAAGTGCTCACAGAGTGGAGAAACGCCCAGATAATGAGGTGGAAACTCGGCAGAAAACACATACCCTGTGGGGCCGGCAGGGCAGGATACAGCAGCCTAGTAGAGTCCAAGCTGACCAGAGAGGAGGCTTCCCGGAGAGGCCCAAGACCCGAGTAAAACTCCCCGCTAAAATGAATAAACATCCAAAAAAAGATACCAGAAATGCAAAAAACCAAGAAAGTACACCACCAAAAGTCAATAAATCTCAAATTCTAGATCCTATAGAACAAGAAGCCCTTGAAATGAATGACAAGGAATTTCAAGTGATAATCCTAAA
>NW_007727005.1:223339-224583 GCF_000696425.1 Galeopterus variegatus
AATCAACATAGTGAAAATGGCCATACTACCCGAAGTGATGTACAGGTTCAATGCAATCCCCATCAAAATTCCAATGACATTTCTCTCAGAAATGGAAAGAACTATACAGACACTTATATGGAATAACAAAAGACCACACATAGTCAAAGCAATACTGAGCAAAAAAAATAAAGCTGGAGGCATTACTCTACCTGACTTTAAACTATACTACAAAGCTATAATAACCAAAACAGCATGGTACTGGTATAAAAACAGACACACTGATCAATGGAACAGAATAGAGAATCCAGAAATCAATCCACACACTTACTGCCATCTGATCTTTGACAAAGGCACCAAGCCTATTCACTGGGGTCTTGACTGCCTCTTCAGCAAATGGTCCTGGGATAACTGGATATCCATATGCAGGAGAAAGAAACTAGACCCATACCTCTCACCATATACTAAAATCAACTCAAAATGGATTAAGGATTTAAATATACACCCTGAAACAATAAAACTTATTAATGAAAACATCGGAGGAACCCTTCAGCAAATAGGGCTGGGCACAGACTTCATGAATACGACCCCAAAAGCACGGGCAACCAAAGGAAAAATAAACAAATGGGACTATATCAAACTAAAAAGCTTCTGCACAGCAAAAGAAACAATTAACAGAGCTAAAAGACAGCCAACAGAGTGGGAGAAAATATTTGCAAAATACACATCCAACAAAGGACTAATATCCAGAATATATAAAGAACTCAAACAACTTTACAAGAAAAAAACAAGCAACCCAATCAAAAAATGGGCAAAAGAGCTAAGCAGGCATTTCTCTAAAGAAGATATACAAAAGGCCAACAGTCATATGAAAAAATGCTCAACATCACTCAGCATCCAGGAAATGCAAATCAAAACCACACTGAGATACCATCTCACCCCAGTTAGGATGGCAAAAATCCAAAAGACACCGAAAGATAAATGCTGGCATGGCTGCGGAGAAAAAGGAACTCTCTTACACTGTTGGTGGGAATGCACAATGGTGCAACCCCTATGGAAAATGGTTTGGAGGTTCCCCGAACAAAATACTGCCATTTGCAACAACATGGTTGGACCTTGAGAGAATAATATTAAGTGAAACGAGTCAGGCACAGAAAAAGAAATACCACATGTTTTCACTTATTGGAGGGAGCTAAAGGTGAATGAATCAATTCACACACATACACACACACACACACACACACACACACACACACACACACACA
>NW_007727005.1:225493-258929 GCF_000696425.1 Galeopterus variegatus
GATGGCTAATATCCAAAAGAATCTGAATGATAAATGCGGAGAAAAAGGAACTCTCATACATTGTTGGTGGGACTGCAAAATGGTGCAGCCTCTATGGAAAATGGTATGGAGGTTCCTCAAACAGTTGCAGATAGATCTACCATATGACCCAGCTATCCCACTGCTGGGAATATACCCAAAGGAATGGAAATCATCAAGTCGAAGGTATATCTGTTCCCCAATGTTCATTGCAGCACTCTTTACAATAGCCAAGAGTTGGAACCAGCCCAAATGTCCATCATCGGATGAGTGGATACAGAAAATGTGTTATATCTACACAATGGAATACTACTCAGCTATAAAACCGAACAAAATACTGCCATTTGCAACAACATGGTTGGACCTTGAGAGAATAATATTAAGTGAAACGAGTCAGGCACAGAAAAAGAAATACCACATGTTTTCACTTATTGGTGGGAGCTAAAAATAAATAAATTAATTCACTCACATACACACAGAAAAGAAATCCAGGGCGTTGGGGGGGGGGAGAAGAAGATATAACAACTATAATCTCTTGAAGTTGTTACAACAAGCAAACGGAAAGGACATTCTTGGGTGGGAGGGGGGAGTGGGAGGAGGGAGGGAGGTTTCGGTGATGGGCCATAATAACCAACTACATTGGATATTGACAAAATAAAAATTTTTAAAAAAATGTATATAGTTTGTCTATAACTGTTTGACATTCAAATTTTATAGGTCTTTTAAGAAAGTGAAGTTCTTTAAATTTTACCCTTTGCCGTTTTTGATTATTTCTCTCTCTTTCTCTCCTACTCTGCTCAGTCCTTAAGCAGAAGAAATTGTTGTTAAACTTCTGTTTGAGATGATTGTCTTTAATATTCATTCCATTCCAATAAGATGGTGCTCAACTCCAGTGATTGAATTATGATTAAAATAGCATTACTCCTCTTAAGAGAGACACAGTGAAAGGACAGATGGAGTTAAGTGTATTCTGATGGCATATGAGCAATTGTCATTAAAGAGATTTAAGATATGACCTTTTCTCTTTTATTCTCAACCACAAGTGTTCTCTTAAAAAAGAAGGAACCCCCCTCCCAACCTTCTGTATTTTGAATATCACAGCACTTGACCCCATTTTGCTTAGCAAAAAATTTTGAAGTTTGAATGTAACCCTGTTTTCTACATTCTTGCCCCTTAGAATTCAAGTGCCTGTGTTAGTGAAGGCAAAAGTCCTGCTTGACTTGGCCTCCACAGCCTGTGACTCCCCTGAGCAGTGCCCTTTCTGGTTAAGAGGCTGCTTAACCATTTCCCTGAGCTTACAGAATTGTACTGCCCTCTGTGAGCATGGTGCTCATTGCATGATATTGACATTAATGAGTTCAATCTGCCTTAGATGAGGGTGTCTCCAGCAGATATCCAGACCAGCCTGCACACAGGACTGCATATGTGATAAAGCTCAGTTTTCAGAGATCTATTTTGGACCCTATTTGTATTAAGTGGCCAGAAGTGGAGCAATCCTTTCTTTCTCTCATTGTGGCTTCTCCCTTCATCATGAACTCCATGTCTCTCCTCTTCCCCTGAGCTCTAGGGCCCTAGCTTGGCAGCGGTTGCTTTTTAATAGTTGTAAATTGGTTGATTGTTGGAGAGGGTGACGCTGGGTACCGTCTATTCCACCATCTTGATCTGCTTTGTCTGTATATGCAATACTGGGGAGAAAAGTGGATTGAGGAAGTCATTTCTGGAATTCTATGAATTGGCCTTGTCAGGGCTCATACCCCCAAATATGACATCTTGGCCAACGGAGTATTTTAAGCTGAAGGAAACTGAGAAAACTGCAGAAGCAGGAAGGTCACTCTCTGAGCTTTTCCCTCCCTTTTCTCCTGCAGACCCTGTGTGACAGATGTCCTACCCTATACCCAGAGAGAAGAAATGTTGCACAGAGAGGCCACGAAGAATCTGAACAAACAGGCCTCGCTGCATTCCCCCAGTTTATTACCACCAGATCATACCCTTTTATCCTCCAATCATACTTCTGCACGGCTGTTCATAAAAATACAGTTTTCCCTAAGTCTTTGGTTCTTCATTTCTGAACTCTCTTGTGCAATGTAATGATTATATTAAATAAATTTGTTATGCTTTTCTTTTGTCAATTTGTCTTTTGTTATAGGGGTGTCAGCCCTGAACCTTGGAATGGTTGAAGACAGAAATCTTTTATCTCCTGCAGCCTGCAAACCTTCCTTTTCTTCCCTCTGCTCCCTAATTCTCTATCACAGCCTCCTTCTTTTCCCATTATGGTTCCCTCCCACTCCTATTCTAGAAGGATCTCATACTGACCTTAGGGGAAGTACAAAATAAACATAAGGAATGATGTTCTACGTCCACATAGCCAAGTACATGGTGATTAATGCTACAGTGAGTTACTTTGGAAGGTGTTAAAGACTGCCAAATAAATAGGAGCACCTCTTCTTGGTTAGCTGTATTAACCCAGTTTATAACTCCCTGAATATTTCTCAAGGTGTAAATGATTTTATTTCAGATGTTTTAATATATACAGAAGTACCAAAAATGTGTGTTGCCTCACCAATATTGGATTGCCCATGAGAGTAGAATTGTTGAGAGCAACCAATGGGAAAACGACAGGATTTTGTAAATAATAAAGTCCTGCATGGGTGTAAGGCATCAGCAAGGAATTTTTTGAATTTGGATTTGCTTTTTCCATCCCATTTGGCTCAGCATGCTTTCTCAGACTGGGCCCTGAATAATAAGTTAATATCCCTGGCATCTCCTCGGGGGGATGTCTGAGAAGGGGCAGAGCTCCTTGATGGTGGCCTAGAGCATTCGTCTTCACTTGCTTTCATGAGCAGGAAAAGCATATTCTGTCTTATTAGATTTCAGAGATGTGGACATGCTACAATATTTTTGATTCAAAACCGTCAGCTAAAAAGAGGGAACTGAAGTCTTGGATTAGTAATTTGAAAAGATATTGAGTGAAAGCGAAGAAAATAGTTGCAAGGCCTAAAGACAGATTCTCTGATCAGAAAGACCTCTGTATTTCTCCTTGATCCTTTATCCATTATCCTTATTACAAAATGAATTGATTATGCTTCTTAATATGCTCAAGAAGATCATGGACACAACATCTATGAACAGAACCAGCTCTCATAGTCATGCAAAGAGAGTGGAACAGGAAGGGAGGTTGGTGAGAAAAATCATTTATGACCTTGATATAAAAATGGGCAAAGGAAATGAATGAAAACTGCACCCCAGAGGAAATATAAATAATAAACACACTAGAAAGTGTTCATTTTGCCTTATGTAGCCCACATAGCAGTGGGCATGACATGGTTGAACTGCAAGCACCCCACCCCCACCCCACCCCCAGGCTGTGTAGGCAGGAAGGATATTTAATTATGTTTCTGGGGAGGTGCCCCTGGGATCCACATTTCTACCCAATTCAGGTCCATCTGAGAGTTACCTCACCTACTGTCTTTGGAGCTGGGATTGCTCTTCTGTATGTAGCAACTCTCACCGCTTGGAAAACACCGTCACCTAAAACTCTCCTTTCATTGTAAATAAACTTGGCAATAACAGCTCTCATTTGGGGGCATATATCACATACCAGGCATTTTTCTAAGCATTTCTGTGTTGTTAATCTTTACCACCAGCCTATATATATCTCCTCCTTCTCCTCCTACAGATAGGTAAACTGAGGCTAGAGAGGTAAAGTAGTTTGCCCAAGGTTGTAGAGCCAGGTAGTGCCTAAGCTGGAAATTCAAAACCAGGTCAGGCTGACGTTAGATTCTGCACCAGACCTCTCCATGTTCAACCTCTTTGCTTTTACACTGAGGCCTCTTTCTTCCTTCTTACCTTAACTCAGCTTCTCCCACTTGCTCTAGGACACCTATTTTGTGAGGTGTTACTAGGTATCCCCCAAGAACAATGATTCAGTGCTCAAATATAGATGAAAAAAATAGAGTAAAACATGTTTCTACTGCACATTTTCCTAATTTTTAGTTTGTAATATGAGCCTCCTAGAGGAGGGTCTATCATGCAGTATAGCTCAAACTTATATCATCACGAAACCTGTATTTTACATTGTTTGGTTGTGCATCTCTAACATCCAGGGGGGCTACTGCTGTGTAGGACACAACTGGGGAACATCACTTAACCTAAATAGCAGCCGGATGCGAGAGGACACTTACCTCCCCTGTGGCAGGAAGCTGAGTTTCCTCCCACACTTCATATCCCATGGGGCCCCAAGCATGGGAGACGTTCTCCTAGCTGCTTCCAGACCATTACTCTTCCATCCTCATGGAAATAAAAGCCCTCTTCCTTTGAGGCTAATGACATTCATCCATTCCACTCTTTACCACTTCTCATTGCCTTTATTGGCTGAACTCCTGACTTCTCCTTCTATGCTGGAGACTTTGGCAACTGCATAGCTAATTTCCTCTCTACCCCAATTCCTTCAATTATCATGGGCAGCATCTGTGAAGATTAACCACCCAACAGCCAGACCTCCAAGCTCTTTTTTCTTGGTGACTCCTCTGATCTTACACTTACTCCCCTTCAACCACCTACACCTGTGGTTATTGCTGGGCATCCTCCACCTATAAGAATGTAAATTTCTGTATCCCACAATGATCTCAATTTCCTCCTTCCAGCTTAGTCCCTTTCTTACAATGCTTCTGATTTTTAGCCACATCAAAACTGCTATATACTAAAACTTCCCTTTGTCGTATGGCCCACTACCCCCTTTCCAAAGTTTCACTTTCTTCCTTATTCAGTCTAGATCCCACAGTACACAACTTCAGCAAGTCTGTTGTTATCCTCAAATTTCTCACCCTCTTATTCTTGCTGGACCTGTTTAGTTCTTCTTGGTGACCCTTTCATTCCTGCTACCAAAGGTCCTCTTCCTCAGTCTAGAAAATTCTACTGCTAGGAAGAAAGAAAGAAGACGTATCTTTCATTCTCTCTGTCCAAACTGGGACACTTTTCCTCTTTCTCTTCCCGTCTGCACAGCAGTGGTTATACTCTTCTCTCCCTGCTCATCTTCCTCCCTTGTTTCCTTTGAGGGTTATCAGGAATCAACCTCCAATATTTGCTGTACCTTCAAATGAAATTAGTTTCAGGAGTGGATGTTTATAATAAATTTCCTTCTGTAATCAGAATATTGCAGAGTAGCATTTTCAGGCTTTCTAGCATGTTTAGTAGGCTTCATATTTTCAACATCACTTTTCATTACAGTTGTCAATGGATCGAGCCCCTCCCTTTCACAAACATCCATATTGTAGAACAATTTCTGTTCTCTTAACACCTTTTGTTGCAAGCCAATTTAGGCCAAATTAGATTTCTCCTGATTTAATTAAAATTCCTGCTGTTCAAGAGACATATTGTGATGTGCACCCAGCATAATGTGTGTGTGTGTGTGTGTGTGTGTGTGTGTGTGTGTATGCGTACGTGCATATTTAGAGGGTGCTTTCATGGTTTGTATCCTCTGCATGCTAGACCCTTGACCAAGCAAAAATCAGTGTCCTCCTAGACCTGACATCTGCTTACAGCAATACCTGGATACGTTCTTTACTCCAGGATTTCAAAAGGATAGTAAAAGGATTACTTGTGGAAGACTAATCCTTTACTGTGAAAAGAGAACAAATATAGGTGGTTAGACAGAAATACAACAATCATGAGTACAATGATGTTCTAATATCAGTATCCAGGTCCCCCTCTAAGGAACTGCACATAACCCTGATCCAGTTGGACCAAGACAGCCTCTCTTTTCTAGGCCTGGCCTAGATTCCATTCTCTGCCTTTTTTCTTTTCCTTTCAGTTGATCTCCAGGTGTATGCTCTATATCATCTTGGTCCACTGATTTTTTTTCTCAGCGATTACTTCTGTGATTAATGGCTGTTCACTTTAAGCAGAGTCTTTATCAATTTATTTTTCTTTCAATTTTGCTTACCTTTGATGTGCTCTGTAAAATTCTAGATGCCTGCTTTTTTTGCTGACTCTGGGGAAGGCCTTCGCTTGTTTGCTTGGGGCCGTGGCCCTCTTTATAACCGGGGTGCTGGGTCCTATCTGAGTTCATTGTCAAACAGGGCTGTAAGGGGAGGGCATTTATACTTATTAGTTGGGTAGGAGAACTCATTGAGGTGTGAGCTTAGAATGTCCCTCCATATTGTTCAGAGCCAGGAAAAATGCTTGCTGAGTGTTGGGAAAATATAGGAAAATGGTCAGGGCTCCTCAGATGGTCAGAATCTTGCCGAGCATTTTCTGTAAATATCCTCAGGTTTTCTTTGTTACTACTTAATGTAATTGCTGTGGGCACCCAGGTGTCCTGAGTTATGGACTTGAGTATAAAGGGTGAGTGGCTCTGATCCACAGTGCCCCCTCCCACCCCTGGGATGCCCCCGGGGTGTGTGTGAGGGGCCATGGGGGAGGCCATTACTGCTGCTAGTGCCCCCGGGACCCTCCGCAAGGCTACCACCACTGCCAGACCTGTAAGCTGCTGGACCTGTAAGCTACCAGACCTGTAAGCTGCTGCCACTGAGGAAGCTGAGGACTGAGCTTGTGTTATCTGCCAACAGCTGCCAGAATCTTTCCCAATTACCTAGCATGGACCTGCGTGTGAGGGGTCTGGTGACCCAGTCTGTACAATGGGTTTGAAGGGTCTGAGCCCTAGCTCTGGCAATGTAAATGGAAACTTAGTATAACTAAAACAGTAACTAAAATACCTAGCATGGACCTGCGTGTGAGGGGTCTGGTGACCCAGTCTGTACAATGGGTTTGAAGGGTCTGAGCCCTAGCTCTGGCAATGTAAATGGAAACTTAGTATAACTAAAACAGTAACTAAAATAATGAAAACATTTTGGCTTTAGTTATGATTTGCCTTACTTTACACGAAGCAAGAGTCTATAGCAGACACTGTCAGTGTCCCATCCATATACCTCTACTTGCCTGTCAGTATTTGCATCTCTGTGCCTGGGACCTTTTCCCTTCTTCTCCCAGGTTCACCTGTCAGAGTGAGAGGCAAATGTAAAGTACTGGAAATTAACAACCCCCAAGCAACTCTCAATCAATGGCTCTTGGATGTGGCTATATACATATTCCATGTCTCTCACTTCTTGAGTGGGATATTTGCAAGAATTGTCTTTTGCATCATTTTCCAGAGTTTCTCTTTGGATAAAGCTCCAGTTACTCACTAGCATAGCTGTCTTAATAGCATACCCTTGATTGACTGCCTTCTCTTTCCTGTATTATTTTACCTGGTCCCTTCCTGAATTCTGAGCACATTCTAAATAATTCTCAATTCAAATCCTTGTCTCAGAGTCTGCTTCTGAGAAGACCCAAATTAAAACAAACATTACACAATGTTTGAGCAGCAGTAACACCCGGACATTCCATTTAACCATTTAACACACTCTACCATGAGCTATGCTGGCCAAGAACTTTGAGTTTCATTTAGAACACTTATAAAGACACCAAAAATTTAAGTTCACTATAAAGTAACCCAAGAAAAGTTATACATAAAGAAGGATTATATTTCTCTAGGGGTTTCAGGGTCTGTTAATGCCTCTTAAGTGGGTTTCTCAGACCATGAAATACAAAATCATTCCTGAAATCACAAACAGTAAGTTCAATTCTTGGGAGAAAAAGAATCCAAGATTATTTTCCAATGATACTGAGATTATTAGAGGATAGTAGCAGTGTGAACTTTTTGAAATGTGGTTGATTAATGCATAAAATGATTTATTGAATTATATTCTGAGCAGCCTAAAAGTAAATGTTTTCAATATGATTAGAGCAGCTTCTGTAGCAGTCCAGAGGAATGTATTCAAATGCTTCCTGCTAATAGAGAAAGTATTCAAATGTAGGATATTCATGCGTTCATTCACTTATTCATTCTGCCAAAAATATTGGGCACCTAACATACTGTATTAAAAATATGAAATATAGAGACTAAACTCAAGATTCCCTCTCCTCAGAGAGCTCAATGGCAAATGCAATACACAATAAGTAAGCAACTACAGTTGAAAATGGAAAGATGTAAGAGAGAGGTAAAGACAGAACAGAAGTTCTTATCCAGATTGGGTGTTTACATAGGGCTTCCCAGAGCAGTGATGTCAAGCTCAGTCCTGAAGGATGCATGGGAGATCATGATGAGAAGGCAAAGGCACTCTTGGAATAGGTACCCTCAGGAGGAAAAGCCTGGAGAGTGGCTTGATGTGGGACCTGACAGGACTTCATATGGCTGGATGCCATGGTATAAGGGTGCTGGAGAACTGGCCAAGTGGGTTTGCATGTGATATCAAGGAGTTTGTATTTGCATGGTACTTAATGGAGAACCAATGAAAAGTTTAAGGCATAGCAATAATGTAAGAAGAGTTTTATAAAACGTTTTAAGTTTATGAGTAAAGATTAATATGGGGACAAAGGAATAAAGTCTTCTGTCCTAACATGGGAAGAGCTTAGCTTTCCAGTGTGTTTTAAGGCATGTTATTCCAAAAAAAGGCAAAGTCCCATCTCCAGCCACGCTCCACCTTGCTCCTTCCATTCTAGCTAAATCGATCTTGGTTTTTCTCAGATAAGCTGAGATCTTTGCACTTGCTATTTTTTCTTTCTGGCAGGGCTAGCTCCCTCTATTCATTTAGATTTTCTCTCAGAAAGGTTGTCCCTGATCACCCAGACTTGGGCAGCAACCCCTCGTCTCTTAATCTTTATCTCCTTGTCCTGCTTCATGTTCTGTATTGCACTTACTGCTACTTGATTTTTCCCCTTAAGCTTCATTGACATATAATTCACAAATAAAAATTATATATATTTAAGGTATACCACATGATGTTTTTATATACATATACATTGTGAAGTGATTACCACAATCAAGTTAATTTACATATTAATCACCTTACATAGTTACTATTTTGTGTGTGTGTGTGTGGTGAGAACACTTAAGATCTAGTATACAATACAGTACTTAAAAATTTTTTTTTATTGAAACATAATTGATGGTACATGCCTGTGGGTACAGAGTTGAATATCAATGCCTGTGTGTAGTACGTGATGCTCAAATCAGGATAATTAGTATATTCAACCACAATACAGTATTATTAACTATAGTCACCATGCTCTACATTAGATCTTCAAAACTTATTTATCCCACATAATTGAAACTTTGTACCCATTGACTAACATCTTCCGAGTTTCCCCATCCCCCAGCCCCTGGCAACCACCATTCTACAATCTGCTTCTATGACTTCAACTTTTCATAGAAGTGAAATCATGCAGTATCTGTCTTTTTGTGCCTTGTATATTTCACTTAATATCCTCCAGGTTCACCCATGTTGTCACAAATGACAAGATTTCCTTTTTTTTTCACTTCTCAATAATATTTTAGTGTGAATGTATGTGTGTGTGCACGTGTGCTAATTTTGGGTTTAGTTCTTTTTTCTTCTGGTTCCTTGATGTATAAAGTTAGATTGTTTATTTGAGATCTTTCTTTTTTCTTAATATAGGCATTTATCAGTACAAACTTTTCCCTTAGAATTGCTTTTTCTGTGTCCCATAGTTTTGATATGTTGTGTTTCCATTTTCTCTCAAGATGTTTTTTGATTTCCCTTTGAATTTCTTCTTGGACCCATTGGTCATCCGGGAGTGTGTTCTTTAATTTCTGCATATTCATGAAGTTTCGAATTTTCCTCCTGTACTGATTTCTAATCTCTTACCATTGCGGTTGGAAAAGATTCTTGACATGATTTCAATCTTCTTAAATTTGTTAAGACTTGCTTTGTGGCCAACATATGATCTATCTTGGAGAATTTTTCATCTGTGCTTGAGAAGAATATGTATTGTACTGCTGTTCAGTAGAATGTTCTGTATATGTCTGCTAATCCATTTAGTCTTTAGGATTATTCAAGTCTGCTGTTTACTTATTGATTTTCTACCTGAATGATCACTGTTGAATGTGGGATATTGAATTCTTACTATTATCATATTGCTATCTATTTCTCCCTTCAGTTCTGTTGATATTTGCTTTATGTATTTAGGTGCTCCAATGTTGGGTGCATATATCTACAATTGTATTTCCTTTTGATAAATTGAGCCCTTTATTGTTATATATAATGACCTCCTTTGTCTTTGTGACAGTTTTGACTTAAAATCTATTTTGTCTGCTATAAATATAGCCACCCATCCCTGCTGTATTCTGGTTATTATTTCATGGAATATCTTTTTCCATCTCTTTACTTGCAGTCTATGTGTGTCTTTAAAGCTAACCTGAGTCTCTTGTAGACAACATGTAGTTGGATCTTGTTTTTTCTTTTTTTTTTTTCCTTTTTGTCTTTTTTTACTGACTGGTAACGGGATCGCAACCCTCGGTGTTGTGCCTGCACCGCGCTCAGGCAGTGAGCGGGAACCAGTCTCCACATGGGATCCGAACCCTCGGGGGGAGTGCCGCCACGCTCCCAAGTGGTGCACTCTCCAGTGTGCCACCGGGCCGGCCCTCTTTTTTTTTTTTTTAAATCCATGAAGCCACTGTATTTCTTTTGATTGGAGACGTTAGTTCATTTACACTTGAAGTAATTATTGATAGGTAAGCACTAACAATTGCCATTTTGTTTATTGTTTACTGACTGTTTTATTGTTCCTTTGTTCCATTCTTCCTGTCTTATTGTCTTCCATTGTGATTTTGTGATTTTTGTAGTGATATGCTTTGATTGCTCTCTTTTTATCACTTGCATATCTTCTACAGCCTTTCCTTTGCAGTTACCATGAGGCTTACATAAAACATTTTGGAGTTACAACACTTTATTTTAAGCAGATAACAACTTAGTTTTGACCACATTCAAAAACAAAATTGTAGTTTCTTCTCTCCTGACATTTTTGCTATTGATATCACAATTTACATCTTTTATATATTATGCATTCATTAATGAAATATTGTAGCTGTAGTTTTTTTTAAAAATATTTTGATCTTTTAACTATTTATTTCATTTTTATTTTAAAATTCGTGTGGTCTGTGTTTCATTTCCTTAAGACAATTAAAAATATGATGACTACGTTTCTTCATGACTTTAAAAATACAGTTAGTATAATATACTTTTAAAGAGATGCCATTTTTTCTTCCAGAGTTATAAAATTCTACTGTATTAGTCAAGGTTCTTCAGAAAAACAAAACCAACAGGACACACACACACACACACACACACACACACACACACACACACACACACACACACACACACACACACACACACACACACACACACACACACACACACACACACACACACACACACACACACACACACACACACACACACACACACACACACACACACACACACACACACACACACACACACACAGAATTTATAGGAATTAGCTCACATAACTGTGAAGGCTGAAGAAGTCCCAAGATTCGAAGTCAGCAAGCTGGAAATCCAAGACAGCTGTTGATATAAGTTCTTGTTTGAGGTCAGGAAAAAACCAATGTCCACTGCAGACAAACCAGAAAAGTTCCTTCTTGCTCAGGTTTTTTTTGTTCTCTTCAGGTTTTTAATGACTAGATGAGGTCTGCTCACTTTTGGGGAGGACAAAAACACTACTCAGCCTACTGATTCAAATGTTGATCTTATTCACCTTCACAGACTTATCCAGAATAATGCTTGATCACATGTCTGGGTACTCTATGTCCCAGTCAAGTTAACACATAAAATTAACGATCACATTTACTAAGACCAAAGGCATTTTACTTTGAGCAACAATACCAAAGACATAATCAATTCATAAATTAATAATGAAAATGCATCTGGTATTTGGCATTTACATAGTAAGATACAGTATGTACTTTATGTCTTTGTGACTTCTAATCAATTATAGATTTACAGCAAAATTAGTGCTCCAAAACTAAAAAACATTCTCGAAAGTACACATATTCAATGCACAATAATCTCTGCTGCTCTTTTGCTTAAATAATATAGTCTATATGTGAAGACATAGGTTATAGCCGGGTGTGGCAGATTGTATATTCCATAGATGACCATGAAAATACCTACCATTTCATATGCTCTTCTTACAATGCAATATATCATTGACACTCTTCCAGCCAAAAGGTGAGGGAGTATATTCCCTCATTTGAGTCTGAGTTGTAGACTTTTGATTTGGGCAGATATCACATGATATGACATATGAAGCTGTTAAGAGGTATGTGAGATCTTTGGAGCTCTAAGTGTGAATATAAGAAGTTCAAGATTGCCATACTCTGAGGAAGTGCAGGCTATATAAAGTGGTTCTCTGGCTGACAAAGCCCAGTAGAGATCCCTGATTACTGCCAGCATCAACCACCAGACATGTGAGTAAACATGCTTCCACATGATTCCTTTGCCCAGAAATTGAGGCCTCTTAGGTTAAGCGTCTGATATCACAAGCTGCAAATTTCTTTTACTTTTGTTCTGAATTCATAAACCACAGTATAGTTTTAGAAGCTTGAAAGTCCAATGTCCAGGGGGCATATTATGTCAGAGCCTTCTTTTTGGTGGGGACTCTGCAAAGTCCTGAAGCAGTGCAGGACTTCACATGGCAGGAGGTCTGAGCATGTCTTTTCAAACTTTTATACCAGAGTTAAAAGTGCTTTACACACCACTATTACAGTATTTGGGTGTTCTGACTTTGTTTATATTCTTACCTTTATAATGAATTTTATACTTTCATTTGTTTTCATGTTGTTAGATAGCATCCTTTTGTTTCAACTTGAAGAGCTTTCTTTAGCATTTCTTGTAAGGCAGGTCTAGTCATGATAAACTCCCACAGCTTTTCTTTGTCTGGTAAAGTTTATCTCTCCTTAATTTCTGAAGAACAGTTTCACTGTGTAAAATATATATTATAAAAAATAGATATTTTTTCTTGGTTGGCAGTTTTATTCTTTCACAACTTTGGATATGTCATCTCATTATCTCCTGGCTTGCAATGCTTCTTGCTGAAAAGTCTGCTGATGGTCTTGTAAAGCCTCCCTTGTTTGTAATGAGTTGCATTTCTCTTGATGTTTAAAAATTCTCTTTGTCTTTCACTTGAGGATTTGTTTATAATGTGTCTCTGTGACACTCTATTTTTAATCTATTTGGGGTTCTTTGGGTTTCATAGATCTGGGTGTTGATTTTCCTCTTGTGATTTTGGAAGTTTTCTGTCATTATTTCTTTAAAAAATGCTTCTGCTCCCTTTTCTGCGCCTTCTGAAACTACCATAGTACATATATGGTTTGGATTGAAGGTGTCCCATAAGTCTCATAGGCTGTCTTTACTCCTTTTAATTTTTATTATTTATTTATTTATTTATTTATTTATTTATTTATTTATTCATTCATTCATTCATTTATGCTCTGGCTGGATAATTTCAAGTGATCTGTCTTTTGGCTTATGATTCTTTCTTTTGCTTGACTGAGTGTGTTGTTAAAGCTCTCTATGGAATTTTTCAGTTCAGACTGCATACTTCAACTCCATAATTTTTAAAAATTATTTCTCTCTCTTTGTTGAACTTTCAATTTTGTTCATGTATTGTTTCCCTGATTTCATTTACTTATATCTGTGTTGTTTATAGCTCACTGAGCTTCCTTAAGATGATTAATTTTAATTCTTTGCCAGGTATTTCATGGATTTTCACATCTTTAGGGTTGGTTACTGTTGTTTTACATTGTTGCTTTGGCAGTGCCATGTTTTTCTGATTATTCATGATCCTTATGTTCTTATGTTGGTGTATGTGCATTGGAAGAAGTAGGCACCCCTTTCAATCTCTACAGATTGACTTTGGCCAGAGACTCTAGGTGGACTGATTGGCAGGATCTATGGGCAGGCTTCCTGCTGTAGTTCCTGGTTGAGCTGGGCTGGGTGCTGGGTCCTGGATCCTGGGGTATGGGTAAGGTTGCTGGGTCCACAAGTGTGAGTCTGGATCCTAGGTCCACAGGACCCAGCCTGGTGCCAGGGCCCACTGGGGTGGGCCTGCTAACTGGGTCCGTGGGGCCAGCCTGGAGCTTGGGTCTGGCCTGACATGGGGTTGGCCTGGAGCCTGGTGCCATGGGGGACAACCTGGTGCCTGGGTGGTTTAGGAGCCTGGGTCCACAGAGGCTGAGCTGGTGCTAGGGATCACTGGGGCAGGCCTGGTTCTGGGGTGTACAGTAAAGTTGGGTACTCACTTTGCTCTCCTTCCCCCACATGGAGAGTATCTCTCCCCACACTCTGCCATGTGGGCTTGGGGAAGTGAAGAATTGAAATAGATAATATGAAACTGTCCTTCCTACCCTCTTCTATGTTTCTTTTCTTATTTCTGTGTTATACTCAGGTGATATAATCTTTCACCTGGATTGCTTAGCTCTTGTGAAGGTGTTTTTATGCATGATGATTATTCAAATTGATGTTTCTGTGATGGGTGGGTACTAGAAACTCCTTTTCAGAAAACTTGCTGACACAATTCTCCAGATCCATTCTACCTGACATTATTTAACTATGTAATTACCTTTTTGCTTTATGTCTTTCTCACACTAGAATATAAGCTCCATGTGGTGAGTAGGGGCTTTGTCTTTTTCATTGCTCTATCTTCAGCACCTCTAATAGTGCCTGACAGAGTTCATTCAATATCTATTTGTTGAATGAATAAATGAATAAAACCCAAGTTCTTCTCAAGCCCAGATACATAAAATTGACTTAATGGATCTGAAAATTCTGGCAAAACTCTTGTCATAATTTCATGACTATTATTCTTAGGATTAAGCTGGCTCTATACTGTATGTTCACAAAAAGTCATTAGCAATTTCCATAATAAACCTATTTTTCATAGACAGATGTCCTTTGCTTGGTTTTGTTGGTTGGTTACAATAAGCATAATTAAAGCAATAAATAAAAATGCTGCTAACCACACAGGACCCAGAATTCACTCCCAAGGGGACTCCATGGGATCTGACCCCTGTTTCACTAAATACACATTTAAATGGAAGAAGGAAAATGCTCATAAATAATAAGTGAGTAGATGTGTGAGATATGCGTTCACTGATTGTTGTCCTCCATCATTTAAGGCCACGGCTTATCTGAAGTACAGGCCCTTCTGCACCATAAATGGTGTGAGATGATGCTCACACTGTGGCTTCTAGAGACCAGAATTGTTTTCAATTTGTCCTTTTTGTATGTTCCTAAATGCTGGTGCCTGTAAGGGTCCTGGTAGACAATTCTCCATGGAGCTCCCACATTTCTGCACATCTTGCAACTAGAGTCATTGACAACATTTTCTGAACTATCTTTTTGAGCATGTTTGTACAGCAAACAGCCTTGGAAGGTGAAGATAATGTCTCCTATCAGAGCATAGATAGGCAATCTTGCTTGTAGCCTATTATAAAAGATGTGGTTTCTTAAGGTTATGTCTCCTCTTCTGTAATGTAACCCACTGTGTGTGCAGGTGTTATCTGATCCTTTTCATATCTCTCTGTGGTCACTGGGACTTAGAGAACTGGTACAAGAAAGTGATGCTACTTCAGCTATTACTTTTGCTGTATTGTCCTTATTTCTGACCCAGGAGAATTGTGTCTTCTACCACTATTCACAAAACTTTGGCAGGTTAATTTATTACCTTGCAAAGAGTATAACATCTCAGACCTTTACAGTCTTGAGAGTTGGAATTTGGTATAATAAAAAATACAAAAGGTGGTGGTAACCAGGATAAGAAAGTATTTGAAAACCATATCTTATGAAAAATACGTGAAGGAGCCCAAAGAGTTCAGTCCAGAGAACAAAAGGTCAAAGGAAAACATTAAAGGAGTCTTTTAGTCTTTGAAGAATAATATAGAAGAAGGAATGCTCTTTTCCTGGGTTGCTACAAAGGACAAAGTCCAAACCAATATGTGGAAAACATATGGGAGCAGATTTTGGCTAATTGGTAAGGAGATATGTCCCTTATCTGAAAAAAATCTGCAACTAATTCATGCAAACTGAATGGATTTTATAATTAGGATAGAAATTGTTTGGTTCAGACTTTAATTTGGCATGCTGTATAATGGAATGGATTCCCTCCATGGGTCCTGTGTTCATGGATATGGAAGGTATTTAAACACATCTCTAGTATCAGTTGTAAAAAACCCACTCCACTAAATGAGAGATTATTTCAGACATCTTAGGTTTCTTGAACAATCTCAGATTCTAGACATTTTTGGTTATTGTTTTCCTGATATATCCCTTCTAGACCACAGGTCCAGGGAGGGTAGAATGAAGATTTCTATGTGAACTTGCCTGGAGATTTAAGCTACTACATATACTTTTTTCCATATCATTCAGCTGACATCTCATAAAATCAGAACTCTAGTCTAGAAAGGAACCAGAAACATATGTAAAACCATAGGCAGGAGCCAAATCATATTGACTACTTCCCTGTCTACTCATTCATTCAGTGCAGAATTACTGTATCAGTCCATTTTGTGTTGCTATAACAGAAATACCTGAGACTGGGTAATTTATAAAGAACAGAGGTTTATTTGTCTTACGATTCTGGGACAGGTGCATCTGGCACAGGCCTCAGGCTGCTTCTACTCGTGGCAGAAAGTGGCAGGCTGCCGGCAGGTACAAGCAGATTACATGGTGACAGGAAGCAAGAGAGAGAGAAAAGGTGCCAGGGTCTTTAAAACAACCAGCTCTCATGGGAACTAACAGAGCAAGAACTCACTTATCCCCCCACCCCCAGAGAGAGTATTAATCCATTCATGAGAGATCCACCCCCATGACCCAAACAGCTTCCAGCACTGCCACATTGGGGATCAGATTTTCACATGAGTTTTGGTGGGGACAACACATCCAAACTTTATCAGTTACCAAACATCTACATTGTACTAGACCCTGTGCTAGACATGGAGAATATGGGAAAAAGTGAAACAGCTCCTGTCCTTAAATGATTCACATCTAGTTAGGAACACAGATAAGCAAGTCAACAACTAGAGCACATCTTTCTTAGTGCTAAGACAGATGTAAACTCAGTGTGCTGTAGGAGCAGAGAGCATGAGCATCGAAAGAGGGTTAGGGAAGACTTCCCAGGGGAATTGAGCAATTTTAGAAGTGAGGTTAGAGTGTATCCTGTGGAAGAAAAAGCATGTCTTATGGCACAGGTGTGTAAAATAGCCTCACGTGTCTAAGGAGCTACAGATAGTATGGTCTGCCCAACACAAAGGGTGCATGTGGAGGAATGAAAGGGATGAAGGGTTAACCAAGAGTCATATCGCAAAAGATCTTGTGGGGCAGAAATGAGCGGAACTTTCTTTTACAAAGATGACTCCAGCTGCATGAACAGGATTGACGGGGCAGGAGACCAGTAGGAGGTAGGTGCAGTAATCCAGGAGAGAGATTTTGAAGGTTGAGCAAGTGTGATTAGTATACACAGTGAATTAGGGGAATGAAAATATCCTGGATTTCCCTTAGAAACTCTTTATGTGTTAAAAGTAATTCCAGAGTTCTGAATCTTGGACTCTGTAGCCTGTCCAGGCCAGGATTCCTTGACAAAATGAGCAGGGGCTGGTTCCATAGACGGGGACATCAGTGACAACAGGTAACTGGGCTGGAGGGGCAGGGGCCACCTCTCCTATCTTTATTGTTCTGGACTTTTCACATTCTTCAGAAAGGCATTAGGGTGCTGAGTGCATCCTCCAGTGTCTGTGGTGAGCATTTAAAGACCAGGCACTGAAATACTTCTGAAAGGGAAAAGGCTTGGTTGCTAGGAAACCAATGGCCACTATTAACCACACCTACAGGGCAGCTCCAGATGAAGTCCTTTCTCTTCACCTGCCACCTCCTATGTACTTAATTTCTTTTTGGGGTACAACAGATGTCTGGCCTGCTAACAAAGGGTTTCTAACTGGTTATGCAAAGTATTCAGAGCTAACACTTGGCCAGATGTGAGTCTTTCTTTTCTTCACCTCTCCTTTGAAATCAGAAGAAAATTGGGCAGGTTTTTTCTTTCCTTCTTTGGGGCTAAGAACAAGTAACACTGTGACGATATCTTTTAGAGTTCTCATGTCCATTTCTTTTTCCAAATGATTTTTATTGAACACCTACAACTTCAGGCAAACAAGTGTGCTGGCACTGAGTCAGATAAGGGAAGAAAGATGAGGAAATTTCCCCCAGTAGGTTATGATCAGGTTGGAGAGAGAAGATAACAGGCAGGAAATGTGGGTAACAGGGGTCAGGATGTGCTGGTCTTTTTCTTGCTACGGCCCAACACCTGGCACAACAGTACTATGTCTGGTCCTTAGGGTTTGCTCAATACAGATTTGTAGCAGAAAACAAATGTCTGTTGAATCAGAACACACAATGCCCAGTCTCCCTCTGTATCCACCATGGCTTCCTAACAAAATGAACAGATAGAAAAACAAATAAACAAAACTCAGGAGGTCAGCCAAGAGGACCAGGGGGAGGCTCCTTACTGGCCTTTCACCCCAAAAGCTGTAACCGGGAAGTCAACTACATTCTGAGAATTGGTAGTGGGCCGGATTGTGACCCCTTCAAATTTATATGTTGAAGCTGACTGTATTTTAGAGATACTGTTGTTAAAGAGATGATTAGGTTAAAATGAGGCCATTAGGGTGGATCCCTAATACAATAGGACTGGTGACCCTAAAATAAGAGGAAGAGCCACTAGGAATATGAGCACAGAGGAAAGGCCATGGGAAGACACAGCAACAAGGCAGGTCATCTACAAGCCAAGGAGAGAGGTCTCAGGAGAAACCAAACCTGCTGGCATCTTGACCTTAGACTTTCAGCCTCTGGAAATATTAGCAAATAAATTCTTGTTGTTTAAGCTACCCAGTCTGTGGTATCTTGTTATGGCAGCCTGCTATGGTTTGAATATTTGTCCCCTCTGAAACTCATGTTGAAACTTAATCCCCAATGTAGCAGTATTGACAGTGGGAAATCAGACTATAATACTTGAGAAGCAGAACCTTTAGGAGGTAATTAGGATTAGGTGGAGTCATGAGGTTGGGGCATTAGTGGCTTCATAATAGGGGAAGGAGAGACCTGAGCTAGCATGCTCAGCCCCTCACCCTATGATGCCCTGTGCTATCTTGGGACTCTGCAGAAAGTCTCCATAAGCAAGAAGGCCCTCATCAGATGTGGCTCCTTGACCTTGGACTTCCAGCCTCCAGAACTGTAAGAAATAAATTTTGTTTACAAATTACCCAGTTGTGGATATTCTGTTATAAGCAACAGAAAATGGATTAAGACACAACCCTAGCAACTAATGTGTGAATTTTCACACAGACCATCTAAATCTGGGAAGAAGCAAACTTAATCTTATCCTTTCCTTCGTCTAATTGAAAATTAGTGGGAAAAGCTTCTAGAGTGGTACTCATGACACGTAGAAAGTCCAGAAGTCCAGAAGAGCAATGTGCTATGATGAAGTGGAGACTCTGGGGCTCTGTGCTGAATCAGAAGAATGAAGCCAGAGCTACCCTTCTCCCCACCGTGGAATAGCATATTCTCCCCTGACCCCCAACTGAATAAACACTAGAAGAGGACATTTAACACAATCTCAGAAGTGAGAGCAGCCACCAGTAATTCTAACAATGCTACATCTAATAGAAGTTTGCACATTGGTCAGCTGAGCTGCCCTGGCCCCTTCCTCTGCCTTAGATTCACTCTCCACTACCTTAGATTCTCAAAAAGATACACTAAAAAGAACACACAGTAGCTATCCTCAAAAGGTGCATTAAAGATAAAATTAACTAGTTTTAAAAGTCACTAGCAAAACACTGGAACAAAGAGAAGTTTTGTCCACAGCTAGTCAGTAAGAGCAAGTTGGAAAAAAAAAAAAAAAGAGTGGCAACTACACAAGTAAACTAAACTACAACAAATAAATAAATAACATAAACTGAAGGAAAAAATTATACAAAATGTAGGCAGAGAAACCAGTCTGGAAGAAAACATAACCCAAGGAACAGAAGGCAATTCCCCCACAAGTGTTTCTAGTTATTTAACAACCTAATAAGAGTGTGAACTCAATAAAAACAAGTGCTCAAAGATGAGATAATAAAGCAACAGAACATGATGCAAAGGGATATTGCAGCCCCAAGGAAGAGAAATGGAAGAATAAAATAGTTTCATTACAGAACTAAAAAATAAAATTATAAAAGTAAAGAAAGGAACAGACATCACTGAAAATTCAATTACTGAAAATGTGAGAAGGCTTAAAAACAGCATGATGAAGGCAGATTAAAAAGAGCAAAGAAATTAATCAGATAGATGCTAACACATGGGGAGGACAGAAAAAGATAAATCTACCAATTATTCAATTCATCTAGCAAATCTTATGGAGCACATCTGATTTGCTCAGATGACAAAGACTTCAATGAGTTTACTGACAATAAGCAAACAAACAGGCCAGTGTGTCAGAGGTGATAAGTGCAAAGGAGAGACATGAAGCAGGGGAAAGGGTGTTGAGCACAGCGGTGGAGGTGCTGCTGTCTTATGTAGGATGGTCAGAGAAGGCCTCGTGTAGGGTAGCCCTGGATGTGAGAACTGAACCACGTGAGGGAGCCAGTCCCGAGGACATTTAGGGGAAGGGAGTTTCAGAAAAAGAAATGCAAAGGCCCTGGGGTGAGAACATGCCTGATATGTTTGAGAGCTTCTTGGAGCCCAGTGTGACCAGAACTGTGGCAGCAATGGGGAGAGTGCCACGAGATGAGTCCAGTGAAGTGGAAGCAGTCAGATGTGCATCACCATGTAGGTGGTTGTGAGGATTTGGGTGTGTATCCCATAGAACGCTTGAGCAAAGGGGAACAGGGTCACTGTGGCTGGAGTGAGGGTAGAAGCAGGAAGACCAGTTTGGAGGCTACTGCAGTAATTGAAGCCAGAGATGTTGGTGGATTAGAGCAAATACAAGTGGGGGTTGGTAAGAAGTGATCAGATTCTGGATATATTGGAGGGAGAGAAAATAGGATTTGCAAAAAGGCCAGATACTGGGTATGGAAGCAAGAGAGCGGCCAAGGGAAACACCAACATTTTGGCTTGAGCATCTGAATGGATAAAGCTCCCATTCATGAGATTGAGAAGACTGTGGTAGAAGCAGGTTTGTGGTGGGAACCAGAGTCTGGTTTTAAAAGAGGTAAATTTGGCTCTGAATTCAAGTGGAGATGAAAGGAGGTAGTTGGACGTACAAGTCTGGTATTCTGAGAAGAGGTCTGCCTTAAAGACATAAATTTGTCAGACGTCAGTGCATAATGGAAGTCCTTGAAGTGGAGAACATAACAAATAAAGCAGAAAAGTTATTCAATGATATAATGAAATAAAAAATCTATGACTGCAGATTAAGAGAAATTGCTCTGCTTCAAAACAATTGGAGTCAGAGCACCTAAGCAGCGAGAGGAGGTGATGTGGAGACACGTCTTGGTTCGGTGGCTGGTCTTCCAGGAAAAAGAATGAGCTCTTCAGGCATCCAGGAAGAATAAAAATAAGCACAGAGACAGGAGACAAGAAGACTGACCACAGCATTAGTCAACAGTCTACATTTTCTGGAGGAAAGTGTTTTTCAAGAATATCAGATACAGCCAAGATGTAGTTCAAGAACAGGGCAACAGATAGACATTCTTAAATAACTCATATAATTTAGAAAATATTGCATCCCTGAACTTTTACTGGAGAAAAAATTACTTGAAAATAAGAGCAGTTCACTGAGATGAATCAAAGCTTAGAATTCAGGAGTGGAGGGTGTGGTGAAAGTGAGCATTGAATTAATCTAAATATAGACCTAATATTAAGTAATTGTGAGAATTATTCTTACAAAGCAGAATGCAAATACCACTAACCTTGACAGTGTAAAAACTATGCTCTAACTAACAAAAATGAAGAAGTGGTGGGAAGACTGACAGGAGGAAGCGTGAAAGTGCTAATGGCTGCATCGCGTGTGGGAGTCAGTGCTGCCTAAAATTGAAACTTGTAGCTTAAAAACACCTAATGTCTGTAATGATGATTTGCGTAACTTTATTTCCTAATATCAGAAGTATTTCTAAATATCTGTTATGGTAAAGAAACATGTCAAGATTAACAATTCCATTTCATTTTAATTTCATTGTTTTGGTAAATTCATTATTTTTATTTGTATTATCTTTATTCATACATATTTGTGGGGTATAGAACTGACTATCAGTATTTGTGTATGGTGTGTGATGATCAAATAAATATTATTAACATGTTAATCATTACTAATCATAATTACTTTTCGTGTCTCTTACCCAATTACTCTCTATCCCCCCTTACCCACCCCCTATCCCACCTCTAGTAACTGTAGGTCTATTCTCTCCTTCTGAAAATTCAACGTTTTATTATGGCCTCTTTTCTTATGAGCAAGGACATGTGATATTTCTCTTTCTGTGCCTAGCTTATACAATTAAGCACTTTAAATAAAAAATACTGCTTATAGCATGATTCCATTTTTAGAAAAACATCTATCAATCTATCATTTAACTACATTTATATAGAGAGAAGCATGTGGAACAATATTTATCTAAAATATTGATGGCTGGCTGATTAGCAGCTGGTTAGAGAGAGGCCCATAACACCAAGGTCAAGCGTTTGGATCCCCATCCTGGCCAGCTGCCAAAAAAATAAAAAATAAAATAAAATATTGATGGTTGTTTTAAATGGGATAATTGGAGGTGATGTTTTAATTTGTAGTAATTTTTTGTGCTTTTCTGCATTGCTTGAGTTCACAATAAACATAGATTATCTTTACAAAAACAATATAATATTTCTTTTTTAAAAAGTGACCATGAAAGATTGCTTCTGAATGGCTACCAGAATGGGTGAGAAAAGATATTACTGTGGGGTTGTTCTGTGGGGGAGGCTTCTTGGAAGAGGGGCCCTAAACAGAGCACTTCCCATGGGGAAGATCTGTGCTGTAGACTGGATGTCCCCACCCTCACTGAGGCTTAATCCCCACAGAAACTGTTGAGGGTGGGAAATCCTATTATGGTAATTGAAAGGTGGGGCCTTGAAGAGGTGATGAGATTCTAGGACCATGCCCTAGTGAATGGATTAATAATGGAGATCAGGGGCGTGGTTCTGAGGGCTTTAAAAGAAAAGCACATGAGAGGTTAGGCTCTCTCTGCTCTGCCATTTTCTGCCATGTGAGGCCCCTGGGTCACTGTTGCCACCCCCAATACTTTCACCAAATGTGCTACCTGGACTTTGGACTTCCCAGCGTCAGAAACTGTAAGCAATAAATTTCATTTTCTTACAAATTACTCAATTCTGTGTGTTTTGTTATAAGCAACAGAAATGGGCTAATACAATCTGTATGTGCCTGAGGGAATGAAAAATACATGAAGCAGTGGAATTATATAGGAAAGCCTTGGGCAAAGGTACTTCTTATTCAAGGAATAATAAAAGCTTCATGAGATAGTCATCCCTTAATATCCACAAGGGATTGGTTCCAAGACCTGCCCTGCCCCACTCCCAGATACCAAAATTCATGGATATCCAAGTTCCTTATTTAAAATGACCCTAGCATTTGTACATAGCCTACCCTTATCCTCCAGTATATTTTAAATCATCTCTAGGTTAATTATAATTCCTAATACGATGCATATGCTATGTAAATAGTTATTATATTATATTTTTTATTTGTATTATTTGTTATTGTTGTTTTTCTTAAAAAAAACATATTTTTGATCTGCCGTTGGTTGAATTCACAGATGCAGAACCCTTTGATGTGGGGGGCTGATTGTATTTATCACTTGTTATGTGCCAGAATATAAGGATCTGTCTCTGGCCAGGTGAAGGTTCTTATCCCCATATGTAGTAAAGGGTTAATTTAGTGGCTGGGTATACTCAAACCCTGGACATTCCAAAGAAAGGACTGGACCTTGCCTGGCTCCTGAAAGAGAACTTTTGAACCCTTGGCATATCCTGCCTGATAAGAGTGGCTTCGTATACCTGAAACTTTGGCCCACACCAGATAGTTTAGCTAGCTTATGATATCAATGTGTTTTCAGGAGAATGCCTATTTTTGTCCTCCTGAGGCCTTGCTTGTATCAGTTTTATGCCTGGGGATGCTGAGGACTGTGTAGATAAGGTCAGCCACAAGGGCACTATAGGCCAACATGACTGACCCCCAATAAAAACCCAGGACACCATGGCTCCTGTGAGCTTCTCTGGTTGGTAGTGCTTTGTATGTGTGATCACACATCATTTCTAGAAGAGTTAAGTGCTGTCCGTATGATTCCACCAGGAGGGGACAACTGAAACCTTGAACATGTCTCTCCTGGACTCTGCCCTGTATACCTTTTTTTTTCTTTTTTAGTGATTTTAATCTGTATCCTTTCACTGCTGTAAACCATAATCATGATTATAACAGCTTTTTAAAGTTCTGTGAAGCCTTCTAAAGAATCATCGAATCTGAGGGTGGTCTTGGGGAACTCCAACATGACCCCCACCCTACAGATGAAGGACAAAAGCCCAGAGGATTTATGTCACTAGCTCAGGATCACATGGCCAGTAAACAAAAGAGCCAGGATTTAAACCTAGCTCTTCCTGGCTATCAAGACTTACTTTTCTCTCAGAAATTTTCAAACTATTTTTCTTTTTAGTGTCATAACACTTTGGGATGTGTGTAAAAGAAAAGAGATCCCCAATATGCAAATTAAGAACTGGAGCAATACAGCATCGTCCTTGAAGTGTGGTGGACGATTTGGGGTCATATATTTGCCCATCCCCCTGATGGCCACTGGAGGACTATCATGCTAAGCTAGACTTCTAGAACTGAAGCATTATCATTCTAAGCTAGACCTCTGGTTGTAAACCTACACCAGGCACATTTGTACCTTGAGGCTGACCTTCCTTTCCTGCCTTCTCTTTCTGCCCGACTCCTCTATGGTCATCTCAACCTTCACATGTTCCTGGGGGTTGTTCCTTGCTCTTCAAATCATAGTTCAGTGGCCCTTCTGCTCAGGATGACTAACTGTTCTGGTTTGCCTAAGGCTGTCCCAGTTTTACCACTGCAAGTCCCATGCCCAGGAAAACCCTCAGTCTCACATAAACAAGGATGGTTCATTACCCTGCTTCAGTCTTCTGTAGCAGTGCCCCTCAAACTTGAATGTGGACATGAGTCACCTAGGATCCTGTTAAAATGTAGACTCTCATTTAGTAAGTCCAGTGGGGGCTGAGATTTTGCACCTTTGACAAACTCCCAGGCGATGCTGCTGTTGCTGGTCTTGCTGATCTCAGGACCATGCTTTGACTGGCAAGGGATAGAAGCACTCTTTTTTTCTGTATCTCAGCAATTGTTGTCTGAATTGTAATTTCATGTTTGTTGATTTCCTCCACTAATCTGTGAGTTCCCCAAGGAAATGAACTGTGTCCTAAGCCTCTATATTCCTAATACTAACAGAGTAGCCAGCACAAAATAGGTGCTCGAATGATTCCGTTTAGATGAATAGAGACAAGAGTAAAATTTCTTAAGAGGGGCCCAGGATTTGTGCCTGAGGATCAGCCAGGACCAGTATGAATCCAGTTAATTAAAGACCTCTGTGTGCAACAAGGAAGGAACCAATGGCTGGCTCAGGGTGGGGATGTGTGATTCTACTTTGATGTATGCCTTGTGTCCTTACACTCAGTTATACTCCAAATAAGATCACTAGCAAGCCTGACCAGAGCCCAGAGGATGGAGGGAGCAGGTCTGAGATGGGATGTGTTAACCTCATTCCAATTCTCTAAAAAAATAGATACTGGGAAATGCTCCCTGGATTGTGTTATTAAAGCACCAGAGTGGGAACTGTTTTCTCACTCTGAGACGCTGCTTTGTAAAAACTAAATGGAACCTGGGCTATTTTGAGTCTGTAATTCCAAACTGAGTCATTGATTAATCCAATATCGACTTGATGATCTGTGTCAGGTAGAATTCACAAAGCCCCCCGGTGAGACTGCCTATTCAACAGAGGAGGGGAAAGGCTCTGAGAAGTCAGGCAACTTGTCCAAGATCACACACAGAGTAAGCTGTGCAAAGCTGGATACAGTTTTCTGATTCCTAATTTAGAGCTCTTTCAACTGCAACACACCAAATCCCGGAGTAAAACACCTTGTGAGCCAGCCAGGAGGAATGTAGTTTTATCCCCATTGCAGCATTTTCAGGGTATCTGGGAAATAACACTTCCACTCACAAACAGAAATTCAAAAGTTGAAAAAATTCAACTTCACAGAATCCTAAAAAAAATTTGCTATTCACTTAATAACATCTGAATTGGGCCAATTAAATCTGTGAGAGGCATTGCCTGCAGTTTGCAGGACTGCAGTCTGACATAATTCCTCATCTGCTCAAGGGATAAAGAGGAAAGCAAAGTTGCCCCTTTTCTGGGAATCCCCTTATTTGGAGGATTTTGACTAGACCTTGATGTTAATTAAATTGTTTTTAGGACCTAATGTATAATATGTAATGTTTGCTTTCTAATGACCACCAGATGGTTTTTCATTGCTAATGAGGGGTGTATAATGACTCCCAGATTCGTCGTAGAAGCTGTAGAAGTCAGCGTGCTGTCAACCAAATGGTTTCTCTGGGCAGAGTTAGCACTCCCCAGGGCTGGCCACCATGCCAGGACTCAGGCAGCAATGGGGCAGGGGATTTGCCACCCTTGTGGTATTCACTGTTAGGCTCTTGGCAATGAGGGCATGCTTGGATGACATTGACCTTGAATATTAGCACACAGTAGGTACTTGATGGATCTTGCTTGTTGAATTTATCAAGAATGTCATTGTTAGAACGAATCTTACAGTGCAGATTTGCCCACCTTTAATGAGCGTGAGAATGTCCTTTTAATATTTAAAAAATGACTTTTATTTTACTTTGTTACAAAAGTCATATCTCTACAGGAAAAGTAGAAGGTATAGATAAACAAAAAGAAAAGGAGAAAGAAAGAAGAAAATGAAAAAAACAAAGAAAGAAACAATAAAGAAAAGAGTAGGAAAAAAAGAATAGAAAAAGGAAAAAAAGTCATTTGTAAGCTTACTTTACCTAGATCAATTTACCTAAATCTGGTTTGGCTAAAACAAGTTTGTCCATAAGTGATTTGCCCATTCATGCTTGTCTAAAATTTAATCCTTTTTTGCATGTTTTGGATCTTACTCTTTGTCCTTCAATCTTTTTGGCACTCAAGTATTCTTAACCAAAAAAAGGCACTTCTAACTTAAATGAAACTTTAACTTATTTTTGTATGTCTATTTAGGATTTATCAAAATTGCCATGTTTCATAAATAATAAGAAGCATCTGAAAGAGGAATAATTTTAGCAAATTACTAGTAGATATTTAGGAAAGCTGGTTTTGGGTGAAGTGATTGTTACCAAACCCATTACCTATGAGTGACAAATCTCCACATTTAATCTTCGTGCAGAATTATATACACAGACACACATATGTATATTCCATTAAATTCATTAAATATATATTACATGTATATTTTATACAGCTATATTAAAGCCACAATGAGATTTTTAATTTAAAACCTACTCAATTAGTAGAAACTATATGTCATTAGAAATTCTCCTATAACATTACATTAAGTATTTGAATGGTATTTGATTTCATTGATAGGTTTTTGTTGTATATTGCAGATATTTTCAATGTTTTGCTATTGCAAACAATATTCTATTGCTTACTTTCCTTTTTGCCCATAACAATATATCACAAACATCTTTCATGACAGTATGTATAGATGATTCTTTTTGACAGTTATATAGTATTCTATGGAATGAGGGTGCCATAATCTTTGAAGACTGTTCCTTATTTTTTAGGGCTAAACTTGTATGTGCATGCATAGTATCTTCTCAGATTAAATTTCTAGAGGTGGTAAGTATGCTTCTAAGGCTTTTCATACATATATTCCCAAATATTTCTCTAGAAAGTTTGTGCCAATTTATATATCCTCCAGTGGAGTATGATAATGGCAATTTCCATACATTGTTCTCAACTCTAGACTGTTCTTTCTACTCTTTAATTCCCAAAAAGTATATGCTTATATTAAAGCAACACAAAGCAAAACAAAACAAAATAAAACAGTGTAGTACAGAATTATAGTGAGCAAAAAGGATGGAATCTCCTTCCTTCTCTGTATTGTTTCCCCTGATCTTCCCATCCAATTTCCCTAGCAACAGGGATTTCTGTTAAAATTTGGTGAGCATTGTTCCAGAACACATTCTTATGCATTTACACTCCACGTACTTTTTCATAAATGGAAATTAACTGTGTATGTGCTCTATTGCTTGCTTTCCCTTTTCACCTAATATATCTCAAACATCTCTCCATGATAATATGTACGGATGATTCTTTTGAACAATTACATAGTATTTGAAGAATGGATGTGCCACAATCTTTTAAAACTTCTCATTAATAAACATTTAGCACCTATATATTCACTATTTCTAACATTAAAAAAATTGGCCAATTTGATAAATGGGAAATTTATGTTATTTCTATCTCCACATACATTTCCTTGATTTCTAATTTTGTTAAATATTTCTCATATACTTATCAACCATTTGTATTTCTTTTGAAAATTGCCAGGCTACATGCTGAGATTCTCATGCTCCCTAATACCTGGATGAGACATTTCTAACAGTATGCTTGACTACATTTTCTGCCTCTTTTGTTTTCACATGAAGCCAAGTGGCTCTTGCCTATTGAATGTGGGCAGAAGACCTTTGTAGCACTTCTAGGCTGAGGGGGTTAATAATGGATGTGTCATAGAATATGGCAGGGCACATGCTGGAAGGGGCTTGGGTGCCTGAATGACTGCATGGAGCAGAGACCCCCCTATACATTTACATTGGACTATGATAGAAGCAAGAACTAGTCAATGTTAAGCCACTGAGATTTGGGGCTTGTTTATTATAGGAACTAACATTACTCACCCTGAAAAAAATATATACACTGGCTTCTTGTCTTCAAAAATTAACACAGATCCTCAAATAATAGTTGTTTTATTTTTAGTGTTTAGGAGTAAACTTGTTTAAATTCAATAGTCTTGGGGCATTTTCACTGTTTTCCCTGCTGGGAACATTTCTCCCAGGCAGCTGGCTGTCTCCTTTCTATCTTTCAGGTCTCAGCATAATCATCACTACCTCAGAGAGGCCTCTCTGACCCCCAACCTGATAAAGCATCTCCCCCATGCCTTTGTCTCACTAATGGAGAGATGACTTTCTTCATAGCACTTCCAGTAATTTTTATTTCAACATTTGCCTGTATGTTCATGTCTGTCTCCTGCTCTCCATGGTTAATCCTTGAAGGAAGGGATGGTGACTGGGTTGCTCCCACTGTACATTAAGCACTTAGTAGAGGGTCTGGCTTAGAGTAAGCACTCAGTAAACATTTGTTGAGGAATGAATGATTCCCAACATCCTCTACATATGGTTAAAAACAGTACTGCATACAGGTATAAGTCTGTAGAGAATGCTGCGTACACAGATGGATTTGTTAATTTCTTGCAGTAATTCCATGGCTTCCAGGAACTTGGGGTCCATGGGTTAAACCCGTTGATATAGTCAGACAAACTCATTTAGCAAACAGCAAGATTGAGACCCAAAGAAAAGTGACTTGTCCAAGGTTGCTAAGAGTATGATTACTTAGCTAGGGCTAGAATCTGATTCTTCTAATACCTACAGCAGTGCAGTGTAATGGTTAAAACAGGCTGTATAGACACTTGACTCCAAACCCCCAGCTCTACCACTTGCTTGTTATGTGGACTTTGGTAACTCATCCTAAGTTTCTGTTTTTCTCCTTTGTAAAAAGGCTACAATAGTACCTCAGTGTTGTTGGGAAGTTTAATAGATAACGCATGTAAGGTTGTTGTGATTGAAGACTTCCTTTCTGAGAAGGTGGTCAATAAACAGTTATGATGATTATAATAGTTTATATTAGATGCCTTTACTCATTGTCATTTACTTATTTCCTTGTTCATTCATTGACCTTTTTTTGTTTTATAGTCAGATCCTTACCGGGAGCTGGGACAACAAAGATGTGTAAGACATATAAGTCTACCTTGGAGAGTCTCAGGGTTTAGTGGCTTGAGAAAGACTCAGGACCAGGTGGTTATGATAAAGCAGGACTAATATCGGGTACAGGTGTACAAAGGCAGTGACAGGCTTTGCTTGAGGGGGTACTGGAGAACAGAGAGGGCATTCCTTGATTTCCCTCTCTAGAAAGTGGTTTCTTGTGTCTCTACAAACACATAAAGCATCCAAGGTGAGATAAAGAACAGGAGTATGTAAAGGCTGAGACATGAAAGAGTGTGATGTTTTAAAGGAACATGGAAATTTGGATACCTCTTTATACACAGACTCACATGCGTGCACCCCTCCTCATGTCGTTGCTGTACCACAGGGTCCTCAAACTTGAGCATGCATCAGAATAACCTCGAAGGTTTGTTGAAGACAAGCTTGTGTGAACACCACCTCCAAAGTTTCTAATTCGGAAGGTTGGGGAAGGGGCTTGAGAATTTGCATTTCTAAAAATTTCCTGGTGATGCTGATGTTGCTTGTTGGGGAACCACACTTTGAGAACCACTGGTATACCATGGTGGCTCTCATCCTGGCTGCACATTAGAATCATCTGGGGAATGTTAAAAATACCAGTGTCAGAGCCCTGTCTTCCATATATTTTATTTCAATTGATTTAAGATAGAGCTCACATGGGTATTTTTGCTTTGTTAAATAGACTATTTATTATAGCAGTTTTAGGCTCACAGTAAAATTTAGGGGAAGGTACAGAGATTTTGAAGATACCTAGCTCCCCCCTGTGTGCACAGCCTCCGCCATTATCAACATCAGGGGATGTACCAGAGTGGTACATTTGTTACAGTCGGTGAACTTATGTATAATAATATAGTATCATACAGAAGAGATTCACTGTCCTAAAGATCCTCCATGCCCTGCCTATTTATCCCTCTCTCCCCCCTAACCCATGGTAATTACTGATCCTTTCACTGCCACTGTAGTTTTGCCTTTTCTAGAATGTCATATAGTTAAAATTACACTGTATATAGTATATTTACATTGGCTTTCTTCACTTAGTAATATAAATTTAAGATTCTTCCATGTCTTTTTATGGCTCATAGTTTATTTATTTTTAGCATTTAATAGTATTCCATTGTCTAGCTGTACTAAAGTTTATTTATCTATTCACCAAGGACATCTTTGTTACTTCCAAGTTTTGGTAATTATAAGTAAAGCTGCTATAAACATGTGTGTGCAGGTTCTTGTGTGAGCATAAGTTTTAAACTTCTGATGAGTAAATACTAGGGAGCATGATTGCTAGATGGTATGGTAAGGGTATGTCTAGTTTGGGAAGAAACTGCCAAATTGTTTTTCAAAGTGCTGTACCATTTTGCATTCCCACCAGCAATGAATAGGAGTTCCTGTTGCTCCACATCCTAATCAACATTTGGTGTTGTCAGGGTTCTGGATTTTGGTCATTTTAATTGGTGTATAGTGGTTATCTCATTATTCTTTAATTTACATTTCCCCAATGACATACAATGTGAGATATCTCTTATACTTATTTGACATATGTATATCCTGTTTGGTGTAGTGTCTTTTAAAGTCTTTGGCTCATTTTTTAGGCAGGTGGTCTGTTTTCTTATTGTTGAATTTTAAGTGTTCATTGTATATTTAAGATAGCAGCCCTTTATTAAGTATATCTTTTGCAAATATTTTCCTCAGTCTGTGGTTTATCTTCTAATTCTCTTGACAGTGTGTATCACAAAGCCAAAAATTTTAATTTTAGTGAAGTGTAGCTCACCAGTTCTTTCTTTTATGGATCACACCCTTGGTGTTGTACCAAAAAAAGTTATCATCAAACTCAAGGTCCTGTAGATTTTGTTATCTTTTAGGAGTTTTATGTTTTACATTTAGGTCTGTGATCCATTTTGAGTTAATCTTGTTTAAGATTGTAAGATCTGTGTCTAGTTTAACTTTTTTTGCATGCAGATGATTAGTTGTTCCATCACTATTTGTTGAAAAGATCATCTTTGCTCTGTTGTATTGCCTTCACTTCTTAGTCAAAGATCAATTGACTATATTTATGTGGATCTCTTTCTGGGCTCTCTTTTCTGTTCCGTTGATTTATTTGTGTATTTTTTCATCACTACCACACTTTCTTGATTACTGTCACTTTATAGTAAGCCTTGAAACCGGGTAGTGTCAGGACTCCAACTTTGTTCTTGTCCTTCAATATTGTGTTGTGTATTCTGGGACTTTTGCCTCTCTATATAAATTTTAGAATCAGTTTGTGAATGTCTACAAAATAAGTTGCTAAGATGTTGACTGATATTGCATTTTATCTACACAGAAATTTGAAAGAACTGATGCCCTTGACAGTATTGAGTCATCTTAAAGTGGGTTTCTTGTGGACAACATAAAGTTAGTTCTTGTTTTTTGATCCCCTCTGACAATATTTTCCTTTTTATTGGTGAATTTATACCATTGGTGTTCAAAGAGATTTTTGATACAGTTAAATAAATATCTACCATATTTGTTACTATTTTCTATTTGTTGCTCTTGTTCTTAGTTTCTATTTTGTCTTCCACTCTTTTTCAGGTTTTTTTGTTGTTTTAATTGAGTGTTTTATATAATTCCATTTTCTCTTCTTTCTTAGCATATTCATTATACTTCTTTTTTTACTTGTGATTGCCCTACAGTTTGCAATATATGTTTACAACTAATTCAAGTACACTTTTAAATAACACTGCACTCACATCACATACAGGTAATGTGAGTACCTTATAACAACAAAATAATTCTGATTTCTCCCTCCCGTCACTTATATCATTAATGTCATTTGTTTTAATTATACGTAAGTATAATATGTATACACACACACACACAGAAACTTCATAAGGTTCATGGAAAAAATTAGTATTATCTTTTCATTCTATTTTTCCACAAACTTTTTGAAGTACTCTGTATGTTTATATATACATATAATACATGTATATATATATGTGTGTATATATTACTAATATACATTATTATGTTATTATATATTGTATATTATTGTATTTACATATTTTAATATACGTTCATTTGGGCTGCAGAAACTTGAAAGACAGTGGATGAGGTCAAAGACACCCAGATGAGAGTAGGTCTGTTTGTTCTAGGATAAGCAAAGCCCAGAATGGCTGAAAGGGAGGTAGGGACAAGGAGAGATGTGGCAGGTAAAGACTGAGAGGAAAAGAAAGCAGTTCACACACAGACTTTTAGGCCATTGTAGGAATTTTGTCTTCTGCGCTGAGTGAGATGAGAGGCCATTGGAAAGTTTTAAACAGAGATTTGACTTGATCAGACTCCCCGTTTTGGCGTGATCATTCATTTCAAATTTTAAATTTCGAGCCCAGTCATCAAAGGCCAGGAAAGCCAGCAAAGGACTCCACAGAGGCGGAGTGAAGCG